>NC_056744.1:743300914-743538414 GCF_019279795.1 Protopterus annectens
GGGTATGGGGGTGCAGCCCTTAATGGAGGTAGCAGGTGGGCTTGCCCTCTTGCAAAAAATAATGTTGTTTGTTTTTTTTAATGCATAAATTACATGCACCAAAACTACTACTTGTGCATGTTGACATTCAGTTTGTCAACTTTTTGCAGTTGATATTTCTATGGTTGACGGATGTGTTACTTGACTACAGTGATTAGACCTATATCTGTTTATGTATCTGTATTTATGGGTATACTTAAAAATAACAAAATACCAAAACATTTATGGGCTTGACATTGTCATAATATAATTGGAAACAGAGCACTGACACAACTTTGCACATGCTCTGGGAAATAACTTCAGAGCATACAACCTTTAAACAATGTTTTTTTTACTGTGCAACCACACCCCTTGCTAATTACATATTCTATATCCAAAACTGCACAATCCCTGGGAAAATGGCAATCTCACACAACTGCTGACCATCTGCTTTATTGACCAATATGTGTTGGCAAGACAATGGTCAACTTTAGTTAACTTCGATTGCAGTAATGGATAATATATAGCTGCAACTCAAATGACAGAATGCACATTTAGTAAAAAGATTTTTTGGGTGTAAAAAAGAAAATGCAAAAATGAGTCCATAGTCATTTGAATGAATCACATATGGTTTTATTTAGTTTTATATACTGTAAGTAAGCAGGAGTGTTTAGGAAAATTTATGTTTGAATGAAAAAGTAGTGAATTTGAAAATGTACAACACTGTGTTATATGCAGGTGTTCATGGGTTAGGGTCAGAAGAAGGGTTAGACAAGGGGATAGAGTCAATGTTATTTTTGTTTTATGTTGTCTGTGTTATGTGTCATTTTGTCTGCTGCAATAGTACTATTTGGGAAAGGGAGTTTTAGTAATGTTATGTAATATGTAGGGTTAGGAACTGGGTTAGGGTTACAGTTAGGTTAGCGTACATGAGTACGGTGAGGAAGGTGTATGTGGGACAGACAACTCAAAATAGTATGCATTCTAGAAAACATTTCATATGTAGGCAATTTTTTAAGCAGTGCACTTACCAATTCCCACGTACAGCCTCATAAACCCAGTGACATACTTCTGGTATATGTAGTGAATCGAATGAGTTCTTATCCCTGTAGGCTGTTTAGACTATGTTAAAATCTTCCTATTGATTTGTTGAGGTGGAGAATGCATGCCATTTTCTTTTTCATTCTTATATCATAATTAAAGTTGTAAAGCCTGTCATCATTTTGGATCATCTCTTCCCTTCAAGTTCTGTTGTTTTTTGTTTCTCCCAAGAAGTACTGCTTGTTGAAGAGTAATCTATGTACTTGTTGAGATATTAAGTGTAAACATTAGTTGGGAAGATCTGCTCACAGTGGCTCTCATTATTTTTGGGCACATCTGATTGGTAGGAGAATGAAACAAATGTTTGCCTGCTATTATCCAAGCTCATTTTTTGCTGGAACACTGACAACAGACATAATATTAATTGCAGCATTTTTTTATGAAAAACATATGAGCAAATTTGGTTTATTCTGAAAACGTGTTGATACCCCTTGTCAAAGGTAGAGAGATAGACACAAATAAGTGTTGAAGAATCTGGAATGAAGTAATGAATGATCATTTTACAAGATTTACATCACTGGTGTACTTGCAGACTATAACAAAATCAAGTATAATTAGATCATTCACATAAAGGCTGGAAACAACATTGAAGACTAGAACATTGAGGGAGTCTTGTGTTGATCCGGAAGCTGTCATTAGTCATAGACCTAAAGCATATGTTCCTGTTACTGTATGGTAGCCCATCTCTTTCCCATACAATGAAATAATCTTAAAAATCCAAGGCCTTACATTTCTTTATTAGTACACCATAAACCTTATCAAGTGCCCTGCTCAGATTGAAGAAAATAATCCCAACCTGAAATGGACCAGCTGTAGTCATAACAACATATCTATAAAATGCAAATGGTTGGTGGTAGCAGGCAAGCCCTTCCTGAAAGTGCAATGGGCGATGACATTTCCTGTTCTGGTCTTTGGTGCAGGCTGGAGAAGTTGTTTGACCGCAACTGAGCTACAAAATATAAGTATTTTTTGATTATTTTAACAGATTACTGTTTTTATAATTTAATATATATAAAGCACTTTGTCTATTCAGAATCTTCAGAAATCTTTTTCTGTTTAAAAACTTTCATAGCTTGTTGTCTTAGGCTATTGTATAAACTGAAACATTTACTCTGTGTAATTATCTCTTGGCTAGTGGGGCTGGTTCTTTTGTGTTCTTGTAAAAAAGTTGTTGTTCTGGTCTTTGGTGCAGGCTGGAGAAGTTGTTTGACCGCAACTGAGCTACAAAATATAAGTATTTTTGATTATTTTAACAGATTACTGTTTTTATAATTTAATATATATAAAGCACTTTGTCTATTCAGAATCTTCAGAAATCTTTTTCTGTTTAAAAACTTTCATAGCTTGTTGTCTTAGGCTATTGTATAAACTGAAACATTTACTCTGTGTAATTATCTCTTGGCTAGTGGGGGCTGGTTCTTTTGTGTTCTTGTAAAAAAAGTTGTTGTTCTGGTCTTTGGTGCAGGCTGGAGAAGTTGTTTGACCGCAACTGAGCTACAAAATATAAGTATTTTTTGATTATTTTAACAGATTACTGTTTTATAATTTAATATATATAAAGCACTTTGTCTATTCAGAATCTTCAGAAATCTTTTTCTGTTTAAAAACTTTCATAGCTTGTTGTCTTAGGCTATTGTATAAACTGAAACATTTACTCTGTGTAATTATCTCTTGGCTAGTGGGGCTGGTTCTTTTGTGTTCTTGTAAAAAAAGTTGTTGTTCTGGTCTTTGGTGCAGGCTGGAGAAGTTGTTTGACCAAGAACTGAGCTACAAAATATAAGTATTTTTTTGATTATTTTAACAGATTACTGTTTTTATAATTTAATATATATAAAGCACTTTGTCTATTCAGAATCTTCAGAAATCTTTTTCTGTTTAAAAACTTTCATAGCTTGTTGTCTTAGGCTATTGTATAAACTGAAACATTTACTCTGTGTAATTATCTCTTGGCTAGTGGGGGCTGGTTCTTTTGTGTTCTTGTAAAAAAAAGTTGTTGTTCTGGTCTTTGGTGCAGGCTGGAGAAGTTGTTTGACCGAACTGAGCTACAAAATATAAGTATTTTTGATTATTTTAACAGATTACTGTTTTTATAATTTAATATATATAAAGCACTTTGTCTATTCAGAATCTTCAGAAATCTTTTTTCTGTTTAAAACTTTCATAGCTTGTTGTCTTAGGCTATTGTATAAACTGAAACATTTACTCTGTGTAATTATCTCTTGGCTAGTGGGGGCTGGTTCTTTTGTGTTCTTGTAAAAAAAGTTGTTGTTCTGGTCTTTGGTGCAGGCTGGAGAAGTTGTTTGACCGCAACTGAGCTACAAAATATAAGTATTTTTTTGATTATTTTAACAGATTACTGTTTTTATAATTTAATATATATAAAGCACTTTGTCTATTCAGAATCTTCAGAAATCTTTTTCTGTTTAAAAACTTTCATAGCTTGTTGTCTTAGGCTATTGTATAAACTGAAACATTTACTCTGTGTAATTATCTCTTGGCTAGTGGGGGCTGGTTCTTTTGTGTTCTTGTAAAAAAAAAAGTTGTTGTTCTGGTCTTTGGTGCAGGCTGGAGAAGTTGTTTGACCGCAACTGAGCTACAAAATATAAGTATTTTTTGATTATTTTAACAGATTACTGTTTTTATAATTTAATATATATAAAGCACTTTGTCTATTCAGAATCTTCAGAAATTTTTTCTGTTTAAAAACTTTCATAGCTTGTTGTCTTAGGCTATTGTATAAACTGAAACATTTACTCTGTGTAATTATCTCTTGGCTAGTGGGGGCTGGTTCTTTTGTGTTCTTGTAAAAAAAGTTGTTGTTCTGGTCTTTGGTGCAGGCTGGAGAAGTTGTTTGACCGCAACTGAGCTACAAAATATAAGTATTTTTTGATTATTTTAACAGATTACTGTTTTTATAATTTAATATATATAAAGCACTTTGTCTATTCAGAATCTTCAGAAATCTTTTTCTGTTTAAAACTTTCATAGCTTGTTGTCTTAGGCTATTGTATAAACTGAAACATTTACTCTGTGTAATTATCTCTTGGCTAGTGGGGCTGGTTCTTTTGTGTTCTTGTAAAAAAAAGTTGTTGTTCTGGTCTTTGGTGCAGGCTGGAGAAGTTGTTTGACCGCAACTGAGCTACAAAATATAAGTATTTTTTGATTATTTTAACAGATTACTGTTTTTATAATTTAATATATATAAAGCACTTTGTCTATTCAGAATCTTCAGAAATCTTTTTCTGTTTAAAAACTTTCATAGCTTGTTGTCTTAGGCTATTGTATAAACTGAAACATTTACTCTGTGTAATTATCTCTTGGCTAGTGGGGCTGGTTCTTTTGTGTTCTTGTAAAAAAAAGTTGTTGTTCTGGTCTTTGGTGCAGGCTGGAGAAGTTGTTTGACCGCAACTGAGCTACAAAATATAAGTATTTTTTGATTATTTTAACAGATTACTGTTTTTATAATTTAATATATATAAAGCACTTTGTCTATTCAGAATCTTCAGAAATCTTTTTCTGTTTAAAAACTTTCATAGCTTGTTGTCTTAGGCTATTGTATAAACTGAAACATTTACTCTGTGTAATTATCTCTTGGCTAGTGGGGCTGGTTCTTTTGTGTTCTTGTAAAAAAAAGTTGTTGTTCTGGTCTTTGGTGCAGGCTGGAGAAGTTGTTTGACCGCAACTGAGCTACAAAATATAAGTATTTTTGATTATTTTAACAGATTACTGTTTTTATAATTTAATATATATAAAGCACTTTGTCTATTCAGAATCTTCAGAAATCTTTTTCTGTTTAAAACTTTCATAGCTTGTTGTCTTAGGCTATTGTATAAACTGAAACATTTACTCTGTGTAATTATCTCTTGGCTAGTGGGGCTGGTTCTTTTGTGTTCTTGTAAAAAAAAGTTGTTGTTCTGGTCTTTGGTGCAGGCTGGAGAAGTTGTTTGACCAAGAACTGAGCTACAAAATATAAGTATTTTTTGATTATTTTAACAGATTACTGTTTTTATAATTTAATATATATAAAGCACTTTGTCTATTCAGAATCTTCAGAAATCTTTTTCTGTTTAAAAACTTTCATAGCTTGTTGTCTTAGGCTATTGTATAAACTGAAACATTTACTCTGTGTAATTATCTCTTGGCTAGTGGGGCTGGTTCTTTTGTGTTCTTGTAAAAAAAAGTTGTTGTTCTGGTCTTTGGTGCAGGCTGGAGAAGTTGTTTGACCGCAACTGAGCTACAAAATATAAGTATTTTTTGATTATTTTAACAGATTACTGTTTTTATAATTTAATATATATAAAGCACTTTGTCTATTCAGAATCTTCAGAAATCTTTTTTCTGTTTAAAACTTTCATAGCTTGTTGTCTTAGGCTATTGTATAAACTGAAACATTTACTCTGTGTAATTATCTCTTGGCTAGTGGGGCTGGTTCTTTTGTGTTCTTGTAAAAAAGTTGTTGTTCTGGTCTTTGGTGCAGGCTGGAGAAGTTGTTTGACCGCAACTGAGCTACAAAATATAAGTATTTTTTGATTATTTTAACAGATTACTGTTTTTATAATTTAATATATATAAAGCACTTTGTCTATTCAGAATCTTCAGAAATCTTTTTCTGTTTAAAACTTTCATAGCTTGTTGTCTTAGGCTATTGTATAAACTGAAACATTTACTCTGTGTAATTATCTCTTGGCTAGTGGGGCTGGTTCTTTTGTGTTCTTGTAATAAAGTTGTTGTTCTGGTCTTTGGTGCAGGCTGGAGAAGTTGTTTGACCGCAACTGAGCTACAAAATATAAGTATTTTTTGATTATTTTAACAGATTACTGTTTTTATAATTTAATATATATAAAGCACTTTGTCTATTCAGAATCTTCAGAAATCTTTTTCTGTTTAAAAACTTTCATAGCTTGTTGTCTTAGGCTATTGTATAAACTGAAACATTTACTCTGTGTAATTATCTCTTGGCTAGTGGGGGCTGGTTCTTTTGTGTTCTTGTAAAAAAAAGTTGTTGTTCTGGTCTTTGGTGCAGGCTGGAGAAGTTGTTTGACCGCAACTGAGCTACAAAATATAAGTATTTTTGATTATTTTAACAGATTACTGTTTTTATAATTTAATATATATAAAGCACTTTGTCTATTCAGAATCTTCAGAAATCTTTTTCTGTTTAAAAACTTTCATAGCTTGTTGTCTTAGGCTATTGTATAAACTGAAACATTTACTCTGTGTAATTATCTCTTGGCTAGTGGGGGCTGGTTCTTTTGTGTTCTTGTAAAAAAAAAGTTGTTGTTCTGGTCTTTGGTGCAGGCTGGAGAAGTTGTTTGACCACAACTGAGCTACAAAATATAAGTATTTTTGATTATTTTAACAGATTACTGTTTTTATAATTTAATATATATAAAGCACTTTGTCTATTCAGAATCTTCGGAAATCTTTTTCTGTTTAATAACTTTCATAGCTTGTTGTCTTAGGCTATTGTATAAACTGAAACATTTACTCTGTGTAATTATCTCTTGGCTAGTGGGGCTGGTTCTTTTGTGTTCTTGTAAAAAAAAGTTGTTGTTCTGGTCTTTGGTGCAGGCTGGAGAAGTTGTTTGACCGCAACTGAGCTACAAAATATAAGTATTTTTTGATTATTTTAACAGATTACTGTTTTTATAATTTAATATATATAAAGCACTTTGTCTATTCAGAATCTTCAGAAATCTTTTTCTGTTTAAAAACTTTCATAGCTTGTTGTCTTAGGCTATTGTATAAACTGAAACATTTACTCTGTGTAATTATCTCTTGGCTAGTGGGGGCTGGTTCTTTTGTGTTCTTGTAAAAAAAAGTTGTTGTTCTGGTCTTTGGTGCAGGCTGGAGAAGTTGTTTGACCGCAACTGAGCTACAAAATATAAGTATTTTTGATTATTTTAACAGATTACTGTTTTTATAATTTAATATATATAAAGTACTTTGTCTATTCAGAATCTTCAGAAATCTTTTTCTGTTTAAAAACTTTCATAGCTTGTTGTCTTAGGCTATTGTATAAACTGAAACATTTACTCTGTGTAATTATCTCTTGGCTAGTAGGGGCTGGTTCTTTTGTGTTCTTGTAAAAAAAAAGTTGTTGTTCTGGTCTTTGGTGCAGGCTGGAGAAGTTGTTTGACCGCAACTGAGCTACAAAATATAAGTATTTTTTGATTATTTTAACAGATTACTGTTTTTATAATTTAATATATATAAAGTACTTTGTCTATTCAGAATCTTCAGAAATCTTTTTCTGTTTAAAAACTTTCATAGCTTGTTGTCTTAGGCTATTTTGTCCCACCCTCCCTCCCTGTTGGTGTCTTGCTCTTATACTTGGTGGCTTTGCAGTTGCCGCCTCTACTGTGACACACCTCCCAGTCTAGTGTCATTAGCTCATTCTTCTTAATACAGAGAGAACATTTGATAAGGCCTTCTGTTCCTCCTTTTTACCTTTTCAAAAGTAAAACAAAACTTTTTTTTCTTCTTCGCCTGAACCTTCTTGTGTTCTGACTGTCCTTCTCAAACATATTGGAAATATACAGTATATTTCAGAGCATTTGTTATAACTGTATTTGCTATAACTGATTTAAGTATTTTTTCTGGCTTTTGAATATTTACTGCTTAGCGACTGCATCTTAGCCTGTTTATACAGCTCTGCATTCTATTTAAACTGTTTTGTGTTGATTAACTGTTTTGCACTCTTAAAAGTTATTTGTTGCTTAATTTTACCTGTAGGCTAACACACCCAATCGTGCTAGCCACTTAAAAGTACTTATCGCACTTACTGTTTGTTTCTTTTTCCTTGTCTCTGTAAAACAAAAAAAAACAAAAATCTCTTGTTTTCCCACCTTACTGAACTAGAGTAGTCCAGTTTCAGAGTTGCTGATCCCTGGGCTTTGTTTTTAGTTCCTGTTACTGATCCATTGCCTTATTAGGAAGGAGGGAAGTTTCTTTGCTTACCAGTGGGAGTGGGAAGCACTGAGCAGCCTTTTGTCCGAATTGGTGAAGTTTCAGCCAGAAACTAGTAGTCTATTGGTCGCTTTTGGGCCAATTCCTAGCTCCTTTCAGCCCCTGCTATAAAACACGCTAAACACGTGTTTTCCAGCTTGTACCAACTCTGCACAGATCCTCGTGGTGGCCTGCAGAGTGATCCAAGCAGCAGAGAGCTAAAAGAGTGACTTTCTACCAGATATAAGTATTTTTGTGGCTTTCCCACTGTTATTAAGCTAGCGACTGCATTGCGCCTGTTTTACTGCTACTTTAAGTGATTTCTGCATTTTACACTGTTTATTGCACTTTAAGTTACTAATTGTTGCAAATTGTTTCTGTAGGCTACACACTAAAGTCGCTAGCCGATTTACAGCATTTATAGCATTTACTGTCTGTTTTTTTCCTTATCTCTGTAATAAAACAAAAAAATCTCTTGTTTTCCCACTTTACTGAACTAGAGTAGTCCATTTTCAGAGTTGCTGATCCCTGGGCTTTGTTTTTAGTTCCTGTTACTGATCCATTGCCTTATTAGGAAGGAGGGAAGTTTCTTTGCTTACCAGTGGGAGTGGGAAGCACTGAGTGGCCTTTTTGTCCGATTTGGTGAAGTTTCAGCCAGAAACTAGTAGTCCATTGGTCGTTTTGGGCCAATTCCTAGCTCCCTTCAGCCCCCTGCTATAAAACACGCTAAACTGTACTGCTGATCTAACCAGCATATCCTATAACTGAAAAGTTCATCTCTACTTGATTCCCAAGTAGACTATTCTCTATCTGTAAAGCCTAGCACTTACTCCTACAGTACTTGCACCTTGATAAAGCACTCTTATTATAGATAGTACCCCACCAGCCCAAAACCCACTTCCCCCAGAGTCCTTTGAAAGTTCTTTATCTACTACTTCTAGTATGTCGAGGGATCAGTTGCTAGTGTCCTCTCCAGCTCAACTGGTGAACCTGGGAATATTGAGGCAATGTTACAATTGCCTCATGTACACAGACAATCCTCTCCTTCTCCCACAAAACACAAATACATGCGAGAGATGCAACTATACGGCCAAACTGGAGGCTGAGCTCTCTCAACATAGGACTGGCAAGACCAGACAGGAGGAGAAGGCAACCACACACAATACATACCCAGTCACACATGGTACCATCACAACTTCAAATCATACACATACTCACACAAAGACATACTCGGAGGCTCTGGTCAAAAATTTACCAAAACAGCAGAGGCCACCAAAGCAGACACCCAAACAACTACCACCTCACGACCCAACACATGCAACACATAGACCACACAGTCAGAGTGTCAAACAGTCACAGCCCTTAAGGCCAAACAAAATGCCAGACACACTTGTCATTGGTGATTCCATAGTCAGACACACTGACGTCCCGCTCACCAGACTGAGTAAGGAGAAGGTCACAGTAAGCTGCCTGTCGGGCGCTAGAATCCGCCACATAACGCAAGCACTCAGGTCTCTCAACAGCAGGTACAAGTACGACTCAGTCATTGTCCACGCTGGTGTCAACGACCTGAGATGTACCTCCTTGGACTACATGAAAAGGGACGTCGAGGAGCTCTCTGATTATGTAGCCCAGGCAGGTATGACCCTGACCTTGAGCAGTATCCTACCTTCACCTAGAATGATGCCACAATACAGTGATAAGATGATCAGCTTTAATAATTGGCTTAAATTCTGGTGTCATTCAAAGGGGATCCAATGTCTGTCTGCCTGGGATGACATGCTGGACAAGCCACGCTGCTTCGCAAGGGACGGCTTGCACCTGTCACCCTGGGCTTCGGATATTGGCAAAGGCTCTTGCCACCCCATAGTGCCTTTTTAGGCAAGGCTCAAATTCTAAACCTACCACCCTAGAACACCAAAAGGAAAAAACTAAGGGTAATGCTGCTCAATGCCAGAAGTCTCAATCTCAAGATGCACGCACTCGAGGCCCTTCTCAATATGGAGAACATCGATGTCTGTGCTGTGACAGAAACCTGGTTCAAGGCTCCTGAGAGCACCCCAGCACTAACAGGTTTCACCTCATATCATCGTTCCGGCCCCAAAATCCGGACAACACCAAGAAAGGAGGGGGGTGTCCATATTCATAAAGGACACCCACACGTCAAGGTTGGTGGCAACGCACGATGCATCGGAGACCATCCAGGTGCAATTAACCATAGGCAAGACTGCTCTGCAATTTGTAGCATGTTACAGGCCACCCTCTCAAACTCAGGAACCTCACATGGCCTTCCTGAAAACATTGGAGGGGATAAATGTATCTCCAAACACCATCATACTAGGTGACTTCAACTACCCTAATATAGACTGGGAACACTACTCAAGCCCGAACACTCTAACCCAAAGATTCCTGGAGTTCATAAACTCAAATGCCATGGAACAACTAGTCACCATCCCCACAAGAGGTGAAAACATACTTGATCTCATCATCACGAACATGGGATCAAAATGTTCAACACCGGAAGTATATCCCTCACTGGTGAGATCAGATCATAAACTAATCTCGCTGGAGGTCCTCATCCCGCCCCACCTGAAACAAAAAAGACCACAGTGAAAAACTTCTCAAAAGCCGATTTCACACTTCTAAAAACTAGTGTGGTCTCCTTTAAGGCCCCTGAGCCAGTGGTAAACATTACTCAAACCGCTGAATCACTTACAAATGCCTTCTACCAGCACCTACAGGACTGCATGGATCAGGCAATCCCAAACAAAACTAAGACTCTCTGTACCAAAGGCAAGTGTCCAGTCTGGTGGACCCCAGCCATAAACAAGCTCTACAACAAAAGGAGGAAGCTACTACAAGATAGAGCAAAATCCTTGAAAGGTAAGACACCTTTGATCATTATAAGTAAAAACTAAGAGCTCTCATAAAATCATCCAAGGCAAATTTTGAGAGAAAAATCGCCAAGGACTCTAAAGACAATCATAAGGCCTTCTTTAGCTATGTTAGAAACCTAGGAGGAAACTCCCAGATATGCTCAGAATTAGTTCAAAATGATGTGAAAATTACTGAACCTACACACATTGCTAACATACTGGCTGACAGGTTCAGTGCAAACTTCTCCCCTCCCCCAAAGGAGAGATATCTATTCCAGAGGATTGTAGCCCCCAAACATCTCCAACGCCCAGGTGAGAACTGCCCTCACTAAGGCAAAAACACAGCATCCATGGGACGGATGGTGTCCCCGGCTGTGTGCTTCATGAACTCAACGAGGAATTAAACCCACAGTTAGGACAGCTGTTTAATCTTAGCCTCACCTCAGGATCACTCCAAGGAGTGGCGCACGGCGACTGTGGTCCCACTTCATAAGGGCGGTGCCTCCACAGACCCTGGAAATTACCGCCCCATTAGCTTGACAAGCCTTATCTGCAAAGCCATGGAGAGGATCATAATGGAACTCATAAATAAAGACATAGGGAACTTGCAGACTTTGGATCCAACCCAGTTTGGCTTTGTCAAAGGCAGATCCTGCCTCTTAAACTTGGTTGACTTTTTCGAGACAGTCACCAAGGCCATTGATGAGGGAAAGGCAGTCCATACAGCCTACCTCGACCTGGCAAAGGCCTTGACACAATACCCCACTCAGGTATCATCGAAAAACTCATCAGCTTGAATGTAAACCCATACATCACAAGATGGGTTGCAAACTGGCTAAGCGACAGAACCCACAGGGTCAGAGTTGCTGGAGCCATGTCAGACTCAAAGCCTGTCACAAGTGGTGTCCCACAGGGCTCAGTCCTGGGTCCACTCTTGTTCGGCATCTACTTTTCTGAAGTACAAGCAAACACAGGAGGGTTATGGCTGACAAAGTTTGCAGATGACTGCAAACTGGCGCCATAGTCGAAAACACATCTGACACAGATATCCTCCAGAAGGGCCTCACAGAAGCGGATAACTGGTGCCAGAGCCATGGCCTGAAGTTAAACGCCAAAAAATGCATAGTCATACCCTTCGGGAAAAACAAGGTTACCCCTAGCTACCATATAGGTGTCAATCCACTGAGCACAGAAAAAGTCATCAGGGATCTGGGGACCCAAGTTGACAGTAGTCTTTCGTTTGACACTCATGTTGCTAAAGTAGTTAGGAAAACCTTCTATATCGCCCACCTGATCATGAAGGGATTCACATCTAGATCAAGGGAGGTCATCGTCCCCTGTACTCATCACTCATTAGACCTATGATTGAGTACAATGCCCGTTCGAATGTATCTGACCAGACACCTGATGCAGCTTGAAAGGCCCCAAAAGTTCCTCACCAAAAGGATAAAGGGTCTCAAAAATATGTCTTATGCTGCCCGCCTGAAAGAACTCCAGCTTTATTCAGTCTCATACCGCTTGCTCAGAGGTGACCTGTGCCTGACATATAAGGCCATGTCAAACCCAGATTTGATGAATATGCTTCACCTCAAAAAATCTAGATCCCTCAGAACCACAAGGGCGGAGACTTAAACCTTGACACGGTTATAAATAGAACATGCTGGAGGGACAGATTCATCACCCAGAGACTCCCTATGCTGTGGAACAAAATCCCGGTACATGTGAGGCAGAGCACCTCGCTGGCCTTGTTCAAGAGGAATCTTGACCAATGGATGGGAGATCGCAGATATACCCCAGGGATTACTTCAGTGTCACTGCTTGACAGAGGCACAGAAAAATGATAGGCATAGTTTTTATTCAAACTAAAGGGGTGGCGAAAGCCACATAACTATGGGCTAGGCTTATAAATGCCCTTGGGCAGATAGCCTAGTATGAACCTATGAACCTATGAACCTATGATGCACTTTTCTATGAATGATTTTAGCATCAGTAATTATTTTACAATAATTTTTGTGGCACTGTGATACAGTCTAATGCATCTAGTGTGGATCCTTTCCTGTTATAGAGATCAGTTCAGCTTCTTTCCATTATAATACTACTTAGCTTTCACTGACAGAGATATTAAATGGTTAACAAATGATAATGTCTACTCTCTTCCTCAGGTGTTTAATGCCAGGTCTCATGTTTTTCTAATATGTAATAATTTCAAGAGCTGCTCCACTTGTTTAATTATACATTTTTTATACTTAGCATGGAATCCACATATACCACAAGCATTTAAACTAATGACTTCTTCCTATGCATTTTGTCATATTTGAAAGAGATTTCTGAAAGTGTTGACAATTTCTGCCTTTTTAAGGCAACAGTCATTTGTATCCAAGAGTTGAAAATCATTTTCTTTGTATTCTGTTTAATGTCCTTAACATGGACAACAGCCCTTTGTTGCCATTCAGGGCTTCCAGAATTAAGTCCAGTTATTTTGGCTTTTTTTATTTCTTACCTAAACTGCTAACCTCCCTGTACAGCTTACTATGTTTTAGCAGGGAGATGGTCACATTGACTAATGTTAATGAGACACTCTGACCACATTTAAAAATGGGGGATTATGATGTTGATAAAGCTACCCGAAACATTCAGTTGATTATATTGCATTTGTAGTTTTCACACTTTCACATCTTCTGCTTAGGGCTCTAAGATATTGTTTTCCTGGTTCTGCAGTTGTGTAGAACCATCAGAATAAACAATTCTTAATGTTAAAAGCTTAACATTTCTTTCCCACACGCTATCAGTATCTTTTTTTGTGTGTGTGATAAAAGAAAAACATTTCCAGTCTGTCAGATTCACAAACATGGAAGAGTGCTTTTTTTCCATAACAATTCTCTCTTCAGCAAAGTTGATGAGAGGCAGAGTTGACAATGACTGGATGACAGAGGCATAATTAAATGAAGTATTTCTTAGGCACATGAGTAAATCACTGAATTGAAAATCGACACTTAAGTACTGTATCCATTCTGGTGGGGAAATACAGTAACCTATAATGCATGCGGTTTAAATTAAATTCATAATGAAATTTGCTATGAAAGATGTTATTTGTATTTTAAGTGTTACTTAAATGTATAAGAATCAGTGACTGAAAAAGGCACTGAATGGGTTTTTGGATGATGGATGCTGAGGCAAGGCTTCTAAAAAGTAATTCTTCCCTGATTGCACTACACACATGCAGGAACATTCTGATGATCTGGGAACATCTTATTTTGCAGAAGAGTGGTAGTAGAAGGTGGCAGAAAGGTGCTGCAGTTTTAGCAAAGGGAAGAAACAACACTTTTTGATATATTTTCTTCTCTCCAAGAAACTTTTGCAAGAGTGAAAGCACAAGGAGCAGGAAATTCTAACCACAACCAACAGCAAGTTTAATTTAGCTATAAATGGCTCAAAAATAAAAGGTTAATTTCGGAATGTTACAAGCATAACTCTTAACTTTTTGGCGCAAGAAATCTGGAGAAAATCAAAAATAATGGGAAATTTTCAGCTCAAAAATAGGGACGCATTTTAAATATTGTTCGTATAAACTTAGAAAATTGCTAGAATAACAGGTTTTATGTTAGCATGCATTTTTCTGAAGGATATGAAGTTTGAAACTCTGACTGCCATTATTTAGTGACTTCAGTTTTCAATGACATGCCAGAAAACCACCGTTTTTATGAGGAACAGTCCAATAACATGATTCAAAAATTGGAACATTCTGTGCAAATCTGCACAGTTGAGAGATATGGTTACAAGCTTCTAAAGAAACCCTTTCAAATGTGCTGCAGGAAGTATGTCATAAGACTAAATCATTGAAGTTGATAGTTGTGTGTGTGAGCAAATTGATGAGAAAATGGAACAGCAACAGTAGCATCACACTTCACAAGATCATGAAGCAATGCTTTCCTTCCATACAAATCAAAGATCTATACTCAAAAACATACTGGATAGAAACAAAAACGCATAATCTACAGAGTCATTCCAGGCAAAACCTTCAACCAACTGACTTGCCAGAAGGAGCAAAGGAATAGTAGGTTAATTTATATATTCAAAAAGATCTATGCTTATTTCTTTAAGTTTGCTACACACACCAAATGTTGGGGTGGGCACATCAAATGCAAACCAGAATACGAATAATTCTAAACGGATACTTCAACATAAGGTTTGTAAGCTATTTAGAGTGAGAAATGTTGTGACATGGGACCAGTATGTAAAATGCCTGTCACTTCTGCTCATTTTCTACCAGACTCAGCCAGGCACTTTTCCATAAAAAAAATAGTTTTCTAAGTGTAAGTTATTTCAAGTAATTACGCTATCTGGTTCAATTTTAAATTTCTATTAACAGTGTGTGTGGCCGAGAATGAACAGAAGTTAAGGTTTGAGCTCCTTGTGGAGGTGGAAACTTTTATTTATTTTTTTATTTGATTGATTGCATTTGTTTACCAGGAAAATCCACTGGGCCTAAAAGAGCCCATTTTTAGTGGAGTCCCGGGGAGAAAAGCTCCAACAAGAACATAGAAAAAAATTAAATGTATTGGTACAGAAGTAGAAACAGTGTTACACATAGTGATTCCAGTAATATATAAATAATATATACATAAAAACATGAATTTAGTTGGTTTAATTACAATAATATATACAGAATATATACATAAAAGCAGGAATTTAGTTGGTTGGCATATGAATTCAATCAGAGAAGTATAAACAGAGATATATTAATCAGCATTATTGCACAGTATAAACAGAGATATATAAATCTGCATTATTGTACCAGTATCAACAAGTGATGAAAAAAAAATAAATAAATATTAAGAAAGTATCATCAGTCACTAGTAACAAAAAGCACAGGAGTTTAGTTATCATATAAGGAGAAGGAAGAGGTTAGGTTACAGAGCAGGTACATAGCCAGGAAGAGTTGAGATGATTGTTCAGTGTTTGTTGGAAGTTGGTGGTGTTGCCTGCATTGCACCATAAAGGAGAGAGGGTAATAAAAATGTAGTTGCAATGATTTGTCTAGTAGAGAGGCTAAGAAAGTGTTGGTGCCTGTAGAGCATACTGAGTTTTTGGTGTGTTCTTTTGATGTTATTGTTTATGTGTAGGTGAAAGTTAAGGTTTTAATCTATAATAATGCCTAGTAATTTAGTGTGTGGGACAACTTCTATAGTGGTATGGTCTTGGGCTTGTATAGTGATTTTTTTTTTTTTTTTTATCTAGGGGAGTGATTTTCTTAGGGGAAAAATTACTAGTTTAATTTTTTTCTGATTTAGGGCAAGATGATTGTTAAGCATCCAGGATTCAGCAGAGATAGTAGCAACTTTTCTAGATACTAGCAAATATACCAAACTGTGTAGGGGCCAGTCATAGACTAAGGGGCAAAAGGAACGGTAGTGATCCCAAGAGGAAAGGGAAATGTTCTTTGTGTAGCACTGCAGAGAAGCCACAGCTTAAGAAGATGAAAGGTTGAAACTTTCCATACCACACAACAAAAACAGATGTGGTATAGCAGAAAGCAAAGCAGTAGCTTGTCTTCACCACAAACGATTTATTTCCATCAAAGGAGTAGAAATAACACTCAAAGGCAGAGGAAAACAATAAGTGCATGACTCCATACCCTCTAGTCAGTAATTTACAACTGACAGAAAAGGCACAGGACAGACAGCAACTTTGTAAAGACAGTGGCAACTGTCACAGCCAGTAAATTACCAACATAATCACTGAATCAAAACAAACTAAAAAACAAAATGAAATCTCATTAATGTTTTGAGGAGAAAGGTGATACTACTGCATTTTGAGAAAATACAAATGGAAATGGGTAAAAGGTAGGGTCCAAGGGGAATTGATACACCTGCAGATGTTGAATGTAGATGGCACTGGTGAGATGTTTTATCCTCCACTAACAGCAATATGTTTCCACATGACTTTGGCTTGTTAAAAGTCTAATAGCAGAAAAGTCTATCTTGGTGGGTACACACCAATTTGTTGGATAAAATGGGAATAGACTGCGCTGGAAATTGTACAGTAGAATTTCTTGTGCTGCCTGGATAACTGCCTCTGCCTCCCATTAAGCACAATATATCTTGCCCTGGGGAGAGAAGTCAGTAGGGCTGAGTCAGTATTCAGTTATGTATGTAGGTGATCAAAGCAAAAAGGGCAAACATTTTTGATTTGTGTCAGCTAAAACAGTGATACAGGGATCAGGATTGTGACATGCACATTAAAAAGCAAGAATCCCCAAATCAACCACCATGGCATACCACTAGTCACCTTTCTCTACTCAGTGTTTTCTCACTACAGTTTGTTGGATCCTTCCTTGAACCATTTTTCTACCCACTTTTAACTTTTACCCACCTCGACCCTTATAGATTTTTACTAGCATTTTTGTTGTAACATATCACAGGAGCTGTTGAACTCAGGAGAGGTAATAAGAAGCAGGTTTCCCATGTATAATTCCAGTGTAACCCAGCCAAAGAACCATTTCAGGTCTGCCTAACATAATACATTGTCTATGAACCAAATGTTCATCTTAACATTATCTCTGTGTAGTTCTTCTCCAAAGTAGCCAAAGTCCCAGCAATCATGTCTACCATCATGTCTTTAAATATAATCACAAATTCTCCAGACTAATAGAACTAGCCAGAGCCAACTGGTGTTAGCTCACTGAACAAATTGACTGTGGTAAATCTCAGTATATTTACTGGATATCCCTTTACCTCAAGGTTGGTTTCTATCATAACATTCTCAAAGGAAGGCAAAGACCAAGTACTTGTGGGCAGCTATAAACCAGCATCATTAATATCTGTGAGAAATCATAAATATCGGTGTTACTCACATCGAAACCCCCCTTCATCATACCATTAGCCTAATTAGCCTATCATTTACCTCTACAAGACAATTTCCAGTTTTTTTTAACACCTTTATTGAATTATTGCTTAATATATAGGCAAAGATGTATTTATATAAAAGAAAACAAACCATATTAACATATTCCTAGTTAACCATTATACATCATGTTTTTTATAACAATCAATCCAAAATTATCTAAATTGCTCAATTCCTACCTTCTCTTTAATCTCACTCCTCCTCCAAAACATTATCCTGGATGCATTGTTACCACAATTTCCATTTTTTCCTATAATTTCCAGTTATTACTAGGCACATTAAACATATGTCTTTTCTTTGACTAAATCCTGACTAAAATGGTCATTTATTAGAACAAATAAAAAAAAAAACAGAAGCCCCTTAAAAATTATTCTTTCACATGCCATCTGGTATTGTAATGCTTAAACCCAGTACAAAAAAACATCTTTCACCACGCTAAAGTCACCCGTCAATTTTCTTAAGCAGTAAAAAGCAAAGCTATTAAATAATCTGAAGGGATCTGCAAGAAGTTAATAACTTGAAGGAAGAACCAAAACCTGTTTCCATCCAAAAAAAATTGTGTTTTGAGACCAGACATTCAGTGCCACCATCAAGTTAGAGCCGTTTGCAAAACAGTTTAAACTCCAGGGTCAGTCATTTAGGCCAATATTTGTTGACGGTGCCCCAACCTCAAAATTTACTTAAAATATTTTACTCCCTGATTCTCCTTCCAAAAAGTATCCATTCAAGAAGTAAATTTCTGGCTGAGAAAGCTGATTACATATGGGGCAGCAGCATATTTCTTGACCCCCAAAGGTCCTAAATATCTGTGTTACTCTCTTTGAAAACCCCCTTCAGCATATCATTAGGTTATCATTAAACAGTGTCAGCTTCTCTGCCCTGTGGACAGCATGCACACAGCTACTCAAGCAATGAGACCTTGTTCTACTCTTCAGATGGTCTCACCTTTCTTCAATCACCACTTTAAACTTTTTTACGACAGTAGCATCCTTCCTAGTTCATCTCTTAACTCCTTTAATCTCCTTAACCCCTAGCACCACGGTTTTACAAAGAACCACCAAACTTTAACCAACATGAAATAGTTTATCATTCACTAATATGAATCAAGACCTTCACTGGCACAGTTGTTAAAGAATTAACAAACATCTTTGACAATGTCCTCCAACTCTTATATGAACTAAATGTTTCCCATATGTCTTTGCTGGATATACAGCTGTCTAAATTAACATGTAGCTTGTCTGTTCCTGTCAGTATTTACAGCTAATCAAAAGGCAGCTGTCTTCCTTCAACTCCATCTACACCTGCATCATGTACCTACCTCCAGTTCAGTTAACTTATTCCATAATATAAATAGTTTGTAACCAGTAGTGGTAATCTATTAAATTGGGCTATCAATTTAACTCCAAATATTAATAATAATTCAAATAGTTTTCTAAAGTCCATTAATCATTTTCCTTCATTTGAAAATAATACCCTCTTCTACTCCCTTATATTCCTTTTATTTAACTATCTCCAAACTGAACTTCATAATGTAATTTGGCATATCTCATCCCCTTTTCCTCTTTCTTTTCAGTAATGGGCATATACCCAACTAACTTATCTTGTTTTTGAAGTCTCTATGGCAACAAAGATTGGATTCATAAACGTGTTTGGTCATGTCCTGAGTGGATCTATGTTCAGCCATCGAACAGAAAAATCGTCGAATGGCATTACATCCAAAATGCCATTTAGCAAAACTCCTCATGTGGGGTGATGTTCCCCCCACACTCTTCACTAATTATGTATACCAACTCCGAGATTGCACTACAGTGGGGAAAGGGTAAATTCCCTGATCCCTACCATAATGCGATCTTACTCGAATGGCTCGATGAACAGCATGCTTGATGAGACATGCCATTTGATACTTTTTCCATTCAATGGCTGAACATCGACCCATCCTGAGCTATAAAGGACCAGTCAAGACAGATAGGGTCAGAAGTCATATTCAGCTCATCTATCTGATGAGGATTGAGGTGATCTGATTCACTGCAGCAATGATGACTAGCAGAGATTTAAGACTGTGTAGCAGTAAGCAACTTCCAAGATGGCTTATGACTATCAGTTTGATTACAACTCTCACAGGGTGAAAACTATGAAATTATTAAAATACACAAAAAAGATCAGAGCCACAGTTGAAGAAATGAAAGTAGCTGCTGCAGGAATATAAATAAAATTTTATCGGTAAGCACTTTCATGTCATAAGAATAAAATATAACCAGAGCTTTCTTTAGAAAATTATGTAATACAAAATCAGTTAATTTATACCTTAGTCATAACACAGTGTAATGAAACCAAAGCATTCAATAAAAATGAACTACAAAAACAATCGGCCAGATTCAGTAAACCCTACAAGATCCAGTTACACTGTGTGCATGTCTTCCTGCAACTCGCACACAATAATACACAGTTTTGGATTCAGTAAGCAGCTCTACATGGTGTGTAGAGCCATGCAAACAAGGTAAACACCATGGCATGGTAATTTCAGAATAAGCAGCTGAATTATATGGTAAGCAACCAATCCAAGATGGAGGAGGCATTCAATGAGCTATAGAGCAACAGTATAGACTACGTGCTGGTTTTCCCTGTGAATTCCAAAACCTATTGAAATACAGCCATAGAAAGGATTCTACAAAGAAAGAATGTTAGGGGCTGCTGTTGCTTTAATTCATGTGTATGTGCAACAGGCTGAAGTCTATGCTGCTGCTGCTGCTAATAGACCATGGCCAAGAAGGAAAAAAGATTTCAGACCCCATTTAGCTCATCATAATCTGCATGACATGGATATTGTAGAATGCTATAGGGTGGATAGAGACACAACACACAACAGGAACTCTGTAACCTCTGTCATCCTTAACTCAGACCCAAGGAAACTGTGGGGAGCCCATATCAGTGGAGAGAAAGGTAGGTGTAGCACTTAAGATTTTAGCTGCTGGAACCTCTCAGAGACCAACAGGGGACATGCTGGGGGTGGCACAGGCATCAGCATCCAAGATGCTCCATAAGTTCCTGAATGCTATGCTCCATTCATTTGCTGCAGTCAGTCAGAGAGTTACTTCTTTCCTTTCAGGTGAGAACAAGAAATTATGTGAAGATTTGGAGCAGCTAATGCATAGAGACTTCGGTGTTTCTTAATATACAACGTTTGCAAAGATACATTGAACTTGATATAAAACCCCATGGTTTGAGAGCGTATAGAGAACCATCTACGCCTTTTGATTTGCAGAATAAACAGGATAGACTTCTCCATCAATGTTGGGTGTCAGTGGCACATAAATGCATGGTTGAATGGATTAAAATACTTATTGAGAGGGACAGGGTAAAACTGTGTGAGTTAAAAGAAAAAATTCACACTACGTGTGCCTCCATTATTTCTAACCTTAATGTAGAACATTTGGAAAAGTTATTGGTGGACATGAATAATACATTAAAAGCATATGAGAATGAAATTGTAGACGGAAAGTTTTTTAGAGACCTCCGTGACTATGACAACAAAGCATTCCAAGCACTGTCCAATCGGAAACGAGCACTAGGTCATGTGAGGTTTGAGGAAGGGCAACATGACAATGAACGGTGTGTTAATAACTCTTTCTCTGCCTCTGAAGGCTTTAGTTCATCTGGGGAAGGTGAGGACAATAATAAATTCCCCAGCTTATCGAAAGCACAACAGGAAAAACGCTTTCAGCAAACATTTCAGAGATTCGAATGCAGGGAAAAAAGACAAATCTGGAAGAAAATGGCAGAGAGAATCGACATACAATTATAACAGAGACTCATACCAGCAACAACACCAACGTAAAAGAGGTAAATGGTAAAGGTTCATTTACCAGTAGTTTGGACTCATGTTATTAATTTGTCTGGATGTTGTTTAAGTAATATAGAGTATGCTATTTTAAATTGTGGCTTGAAATTTGTACCGATAGTCAAACTGAAACTCTATGAACTTAAAACTGACATTTCTAAATTAGTTAGAGAATTGCATCTTAAGTATTTTTTGGTAATAATGATGATGAATTTATTAGGATGGATGTTAATGAAAGCTATGATGCTTCTTTATCTGAAGATAGTTTTTATTCCTGTGAATCAAATGAAAATGATATTAATGCTTATATGCTATTGGATGCTAGTAAAATTGAGCTTAAAAGCTCTTTTTTTCACCTTTTACTCAT
This sequence comes from Protopterus annectens, assembly GCF_019279795.1. Classification (NCBI taxonomy): domain Eukaryota; kingdom Metazoa; phylum Chordata; order Ceratodontiformes; family Protopteridae; genus Protopterus; species Protopterus annectens. The sequence goes on from NC_056744.1 coordinate 743,322,966, forward strand.
GAAGGGATTCAGCATTTGTATTCTATGTTTAGTTATGCAATGGAAAAAAGTTTTACTAAATTTAAAATTGACAACTATAATCTTACAAAAGAAGAGTGGAAAATGTTAAGTGTTTTAAGTACTAGGAATGATATTGCATTTAAACCTGCCGATAAGGGTAATAAGTTGGTTATTTTAAGTTTCACTCAGTACTTTAAAATGTGTAGTGAGCATTTGAATGACAATCGCACATATGAAAATGTTGGAAATGGTATGTATCTTAAACCCCTTGATGAATATAATGAATTACTTAGAAAAGGACATAGATTGGTTTATTTTTCTTTGGAAGATATTAGTAAATGGTTTGCTATAAAAGGTTGCAAAATGGCTCACTTGTACTGTCTTCCGGAAATTCATAAATGTATTTATAACTCCCCAGGGCATCATATAGTCTTGGGTAGGGAGTATTTTCCAGGTAAAATAGGACAAGTTCTTCATTATTTTTGCTTCCTAAAGTCCAACTATTACCAGCCTATGTCAAAGATGTATTTTTTTTTTTTTTAGATAAAATTAGATTTCCACAATGGAATGAAAATATGTTTTGGATATCTATAGATGTCAAGAGCCTTTATACAAATATTAGTTGTAGTTTTGGTTTAGAGCCAGTAAGATTCTGTTTAGGTGAATATCCAGTTACAGAATATATTACTGATTTACTGAACTTTTGCCTACAAAATAAGTTTTTTGAATTTTGTGGGAAGTTGTATAGACAAAAAGAGGGAACTGCCATGGGGGCATCTTTTGCTCCTACCTATGCTAATTTGAGTATGGGTCTCTTTGAATCAGAATATATCTACAGATCACAATTTTTCCAGAAGTATGTATTAAAATATTTCAGATACATTGATGATTTAAGTTTTTTATGTGAGGGTGGTGGAAATGAGGTAACTAATTTTATTCATAAAATTCAGAATAATAGATTTGGTTTGCAATTTGATGATCTCAAGGTGGGTAAAATTATCCCTTTTTTAGAAGTAGTACTAGACAGTAGTGATGTATGTCTTCGGACTACAGTCCATAGGAAGTTTCAAGATGGGGCATTTTATTTTATGGCCCACAGTTGTCACCCCCCCCCCATACAATTGAAGCTGTACCTTTGGGTGAATTTAATAGGCTGTCTAGGCTTTGTAACAATGAGGTAGATCTGGATAAAGAACTAGATAGGTCTATGGAAATGTTTAGGAACAGGGCTTTTAGCATTGAGATACTAAGGATTAGTTGGGAGAAAATTAATAAGAAAAATAGGAATAAAGGAGTAGGCTATTGGCAGAGGATATGATCAAAGATGAAAGGGAAATCATGTATTTTACTACTACTTATAGTAGTTTCAGTCCAGTACTGGTGAAACTGTTACACTTTTATTGGGGTTATATTACACAGTTTAAAGAGATTAGTGAAAATATTAAAGGGATACCTACTACATCGTATAGGAGAGGTAGAAATTTGAAAGATTTTCTAGTAAAAACTAAATGCAATTTTCCTGTGGTAAAAATGAATAAAAATCTGAATAATTATGGCACAAGTAGTTGTGGTAGATGTAAAGCCTGTAAGTATGTTACACAAAATTTTAATAAAATTAATGGTATGAAATTTCAAGCTAAGAGTTGTTTTAGCTGTAATACAGAGGGCATTATTTTTGCCTTAACCTGCCCATGTCAGAAGTTTTATATAGGACAAAGTAAAAGGGCATTTAAGGTTAGGCTGCTGGAACACTTAAGAGACATACATAATGTGAAAAAAGAAAGCTCTGTAGAGATGCACTTTAATCGGGTACATGGAGGAAATAGTGAGGGATTAAAAGGGTCTATTTTAGAAAAAATAAATGTTTATATAGATGGTGATGAATTTTTGAAAAATGAATTACTACTTAAAGTGTCCATTTATATTTTAAAGTATGATACCATGATCCCAAATGGGTTAAATACAGAAATGAATTGGAGATGTCTGTTGAATGATGTTAAGTAATTAATTAATTGTTTTATTAATTTATTGATGTGGATATATAGGCAGGTGGATTGTTACTCCTTGAAAGCTGATTTTGCTGAGACGTCAGAGAAATAAAGTGTGTGGATTCTTCTCCTGGTGGTCTTCTTATCTGGTTTAGTGCATCATCAACTTGTGGTTATATGTAAGTGCTGGTTTTCCCTGTGAATTCCAAAACCTATTGAAATACAGCCACAGAAAGGATTCTACAAAGAAAGAATGTTAGGGGCTGCTGTTGCTTTAATTCATGTGTATGTGCAACAGGCTGAAGTCTATGCTGCTGTTGCTGCTAATAGACCATGGCCAAGAAGGAAAAAAGATTTCAGACCCCATTTAGCTCATCATAATATGCATGACATGGATATTGTAGAATGCTATAGAGTGGATAGAGACACAACACACAACAGGAACTCTGTAAGCTCTGTCATCCTTAACTCAGACCCAAGGAAACTGAGGGGAGCCCATATCAGTGGAGACAAAGGTATGAGTAGCGCTTAAAATTTTAGCTACTGGAACCTTTCAGAGACCAACAGGGGACATGCTGGGGGTGGCATAGGCATCATCATCCAAGATGCTCCATCATTTCCTGAATGCTATGTGCCAACAAGCCAGTGAGTACATATATTTTCCATGTACTTCTAAGGACAGGGCCACAAATGTGCAGTTCTAACCTGTAGCATACTACCATGTAAGTACTGGGTGCCATAGACTGAACACGTATAAAAATTAAGGCACCACCCAGGGAACAGGGAAGGCACTACATAAATAGAAAGAGCTTCCACTCTATTAACTATTAACTCTATTAAGTTGTGTGTAATGCCAAAGGAATCATCTTAAATGTGTATGCTGGCAACCTAGGCAGTTACTATGACTCACATATCTGACACCCCTTCCACTTGTATCAGATGTTCATTAGAGGTATATCCTACACGGTCTTTTACTCGGGGATGCAGGCTATGCACTGGAACCATGGCTGATGACTCCCATCAGAAGTGTGCACACACCCATAATGAGGCACATGCTCAAACCAGAAATATAATAGAGCATGCTTTTGGGCTGCTGAAGTCACGGTTCTGAGACCTAGATACATCTGGGGAGCCCTGCATTACAATCCATGTATGTGTCTGTGCTATGCTACATAACATCATCCTGAGAAAGCAGCTTCAGTGGGAACAACAAGGGGAAGGGGCACACATCCCGCCACCAATGGCACCATCTGTGCCATGCTACATGTCATCATCCTGAGATAGTAGCTTCAGCAGGATCACCAATGGGAAAGGGCACACATCCCACCACCACTGGCAAAATCACCACAGCCACACACAGGTGAGGAGTCAGAGGGGAGAACCAGCAGCTGCTGTGGGTAAAGAGAGACATAGGTGTGCTCAATATGCCTTTGCATTGGCTAAGAGGTAACACATGGCACACTCCCTCACCATCTAAGTGGCTGAAACCTTCATCCTACACACATACATATAGTAACCTTGATGGCAGACAATGCTCACAACCTTTACCTATCCATGTAATGGCTGTGTACTGCTAGCATCAGACAGAGAAAGCCCTGAACTAAAACTGTTGCAACTGCTGGATTTGCAATGTAAGTGTTGAACCTGGAGTGTTAAAACAGAAGTGTGTAATGATACAAATTAACGTCATATCATTGCATGTTGTTACTTGGTAATGAATGTAAGTAAAAGGTGGGTGATTTTACAGAAATGACTTTAACATGTGACAGCAGAGACTTATGTGACTACATGTGTCCTCTACCAAGTAGTAGGCCTCAGGCATCAAAGACACACATGCATACCTCTCAAAAGTACTGATGGTCACAGAATGTCCTCAGTTTAGCATCATACTTTTGTACTGGAAAATCATTAGAGAGAGAGAGAGAAGTTAGAAAGTAATGAAACACATTTCAGTTTCAGACTTCACAACCCTCAGAAGATTATTAAAAATGCTGATGGAAAAAAATGTCTAACTTTCTAAGACCAAAATATGTCAGCGGTACAATTAGCAAAACAACATCACAAATGCAGGTATACAAAGTCAGCTGTGCACCCTGAGCATCAGACAGAAATGTTATATATCCCTGAATCCAAAATACAGAAAACAAGGACATTTCACAGTTATCCTCACTTACACAGGGAGGGGGGGGGGAGCCTAGGTTGACACAAAAGGTCAGTGAGTATATATGAGTAAGAAACAGAAGGAGGCAGACAGTTGGATAAAGTAACAAATGGCCAGTGAGACAAAATGAGCTTTAAGCTTCATGGCTGAACCATGTAATGGTTGTATGTGTGTCTGTATGGATCCTCCAGGTGAAACTGGTGTGTGAGCAACTACATAAACACAGCCAAGCTCTGTGCTAGCTCTACATCTTGGTATGTCAGACAGGTGTGAGCCATTTATGGTAGAAGTGGCAATTCATTGCTGTTGTACCCAACCATGAGAACTGGCTCTGCCAGGAGTTGCAGTGGCATGTCCACTTGCACAATCCTGTACATCCATTTCATGCAGGCCTCTCAACATCTTCTCTCCAACATCCAATGTAGATATCATCCACTGTAAGTTGCAACCTTGTAGACATCAGACTTGTGCCATGGTGCTTGTGTAAAATACTTTATTCTCTAGTCTGTGTACTTAGGTAGGGGTTCTGTTCTTACTGCAGTCAACTAGAAGGTGTGTGTGTCTATCCAGCCAGACCAGCATTGATATATATCTGACAGTTACCACTCCAATTCCATGGTTTGACAGTATTTTGACACTTGCATAAGCCTACACATCAACTTCATACAGGCATTCCAACATATTCTCTCCAACATCCAGTGCCAATGTCATCCACTATAAGTTGGCCTGTAGCCTTGTAAAAGTCAGGTGCTTGCGTAAAGTCCTAAGCTTTTTAGTCAGTCTACTTCTGTTCTCACTGCAGTCCATTGTGAGGGGTGTGTGTGTGTGTGGACATGCTTGTCATTAGAGAAAGCATTTTACACCAGCATGTGGCACACTGCTATTATCATTTTCTCCACACCAGACACCGCTGATGTCATCAGGTATAAAGTGTTGTCTGACACTCTCCAAGTCATACTTAAGCTGTGGAATTTGCCTTAAATACAGAGTTCTTTAATTTGGTGTACTTAGGTAGGGGTTCTGTTCCCATTGCAGTCAACTGGGGGGGTTATGTATTTACTTGATGTTATAGAGAGCATTTTACAACAACATGTGGGACACTGCTATTAACATTTTCAGGGCCACAAATGTGCAGTTCTAACCTGTAGCATTTGCCTTAAATACAGAGTTCTTTAATTTGGTGTACTTAGGTAGGGGTTCTGTTCCCATTGCAGTCAACTGGGGGGTTATGTATTTACTTGATGTTATAGAGAGCATTTTACAACAACATGTGGGACACTGCTATTAACATTTTCTCCTCATGAGAGTCTGCTGATGTCTTCAGCTATAGCTGATTTGTGGATGTGCCATATTCCCATCAGGGCAGGGTCAGAGACTAGCCTGTAGGCCTGGCACAAGTCACCTCATCCTATATGATACAGATTACAATGACAGAGCTTTCAGTCTAGCCACAAACATCATGACATAGTTTGGAGGCCCTGTATTTTCTTGGTAAGAAACCCCTGTGGTCTTGCCATCTGCTGCAGGTGTTTGGTGAGATACATGCAAAAGGGAGTATTATACTCTATTAGTGTTCTGATGAGGTTCAAGTACAATGCTGTTATATTATCTTCAGATCTGGATATGACAGCCTGACTTATGAGGTGCACAATGTAGCCTTTCCCTACCACTGTGGACACTTGCTGGTCAAAGTTCAGATTGCTGTGTGTGTTCCCAGGTCTTGCATCACTAAGTTTCTGCATAAGAGAAGTGCTGTCAATGTTGTAATTAGCGTGGAATTTCACTTTGCAGAAGGCCAAAATAATGACACATTTTTGCATTTATGTATAGACAGTGTGGATTTGGCACCAATCTTTTTGACTGTGTTAGCCCCTCAAGTAGTATGTTATCGTCACTGGTGGTCTCAATGATTGTACCCAGTATGCAAGAATGAGCAAACTTGGTAAGCCAAAGGCCATATACAAAGTCCTGAAGTGTCAAGAAATGGATTCCAAACAGTAAAGTGACAAGCACAGATCAAGATAGGCAGTATGTACTGTCTTATCTTCATCCAGGCCCATCACACAGAATCAATGGGCTGTGAAATCACAGATCACCTATAGCATGACTCAGAACATATACCTACCTAACACGGTTGGAGACACACTTCAACACACCCTTCACATGGACTATGTTCCCATAGAAGGGTGTATATCACCATGCATCCATCTGAGTTTGGGGGGGGGGGGCAGTACATGATGCATGCATACATAGACACATCCTGACTCTTCATCTGTGAAGTAGATCATGTCATCATGGACCTTTTACAAATGGATACTAATAATATCCCAGCTGTGTACAACAGATGTGTGAGCTGTGAATGCTACACCCATGTCTGTTATATTTGTTAGATATCTTCAAAGAGGGCATGCATGGTGACAACATTATCAACCTGTGGAACTTGACCAGGCCAAGGCATTTGACAAAAATCCACACTGAGGTATTCACTCAACACTGCCAGATCTGATCAGAAACACCTATATCACTAAGTGGGTAGACCAGTAGATCACATACATGGCATCTAAATATGTTGAAATGTGTTAAGTGACCTATATTTCAAGTCCAGTGATCAGGTCCGTACATCAGGGCTGTCTGCTAGGCCCTTTCCTGTCCATTATTTAAGTCACAGATATCACAATTGACATATACATCATGTGTCCAAACAGCTGCCTGAAGGACTACAGATTGTGGGGGAATCATTGACTCCAAAGTGATATTAGTATATTACAGACAGTATCAACACACACTAAAGACTTCTGCCACAGCCATGACAACACATGCAATGAAACAAAAATGGGAGTGATTGGTTACTTTAGGAAAACAAACACACAACCCAAGGTTAATGTAGACATCAAACCTTATAAGCAGACCAACTGGTATGTGACATGTGCCCTTGGGTAGATGGTATCTGAAACGTCCACCAGCATGTGGTCACAGTGCTGACTGTATGTAATGGAACTACTGCATATGTGAAGGACATCTGCATCAAAGGGCATAATACCTCCATAGTTCACAGCCTTCATCACAACAATAACGGAGTACAAGGCACCCTTCTTCTTGTATCTCCCTACACATCTTCCAGTGATGTGTAACTGAAGTGTGCCACCTTTGCCAAAGTGAACTCTCACACATCTTATTGGCCATACCTAGGTATTCTTTTTCTTACATAAACATTACTGTCTGATGGTGTAGAACACCCATCAAGGTGTTATACCAATTGTACGTGTGATACCTGTTCTGGTGATGTGCACAGTACATACATAGCTACAATCATTTGCATATATCCTGTCCTACCTGCACTACCCACTTGGTGCACCAAAAAGTAGCTGTGACAGTGGAATTGAGACCTTTGTCACCTATTGGTAGATGGCAGACATTGTGGAATGATTATCAACAGGAGGATGGTGGCCCAATCAGCTAGTTTGAAGAATCTCCTTCAGTGACTCATTGGTTCATGTCCCTGTCTAGTACTGTCTCCACCATCCAAGACAGGGCCCAATGGTGATGGTACTTGGAGTGGTAAGAAATCATCCACAGGATAATAGCTGGCAGAGACTGCAGCTGTGAGCACCCCATCCTATTGACTATCCTGATGTTCCCCACTCTTTTGTGTTAATGCCCACACCTTTTGCTTGTTCAATCCTTCCCTCAACATCTTCCCTCTATTTGCCTGATGTCTCCTTCACCACTATTTCCCCTCCCTGTGTTACCAAATATTCGGTCATTCATGTCGGTATTCCCCTGTTACTTAACCTAATTCTCTGGGTCTGCTCTTACTTCCTCACTTTATGTATGAAAAAATGGGGACCTCATCCACAAAAAAAAAAACTTTACCCCACTTTCCTCACTTCCATCCTGCTCATTTCTTAGTTGCTCACATTCATTTCTAGGCTCTTCTTGCTTCTCCTTTTTATCTCGTTCCTGTACTCCCATTTCTACTCTTTAATGTGGTAAAAAAAATTGATAAAACCTCAAACATGCCCAGGCATGGATTCCAAAGCAGTTATCTTTTGTGCATGGTGAGTTGCAAACAGCAACATCAACGCTCATTTGCAACTGTTAAGCACTGGCACTGTTCATTGTATAGCAAGGAAACTGGTTGTCGTGTTTCATGCATCCAAGTACTAGGTACAGCCACGAGCATGCACTATGTATATTGACCTTGGCTGGCACCAACCATGTGCATGACTCAGCTTAATTGTATGGCATTTGACACATGCAATATAGAATATAGCTGTCGAAATCTGAGGATTTCCCTTGCAACATATTACAATACCAGCTATGTTTGCAGATAACAGATTAGACTTCAGACATGGTGCTCTGAGTAGTTGGTGCTGATTCTGTTATTCTTTCATTCTGAAAGTGACACCCAACTGCTGTGTGTTTCCCTGAAGTCTTTTGTCTCAGCACTACCATAGCTTAGGTTGTAAATAAAGTGCATATGAAGAGATGTATCAAGTCTCCTCAGGGTTGCATGCTTTTATCACTTTTAATCTTTCAATCTGCAAGTGTGTGACACCAAACAGATGTGTGTTTTTCTGAAGCTTTTTTCCTTACTGCTGCAGTAGCTCAGGCTATAAATGAAGGGCCTTGAATACATGCAATGAAGACTGTGAATTCATGTGTCATTAAAGTTACATATAGACTCATCCCAGGATTCAAGAAGCTCTGACCAAGCACGGTTTTAGCCTTGTGCCGAGCGTCCTCACTACAGATGGTGCAGCAGTGCCATATGAATATGTATGAGGGTGTGCCACCGCACCCTCGAAGTGCACAGGAAATGTGTGCGAGTGCAGGGGGTGTGTACAAGTGCTCTACAGAGGTGTAAACATGCCCTGACAGCTGCAAAACCTATTATGCCTACTAGTAGAGCCCACGTCTAATAGTAAGTCAGTAATTCAGTGTCCGTGGATATAGAAATGTATGGTAAGCATACAAGAGTGTCCATGAACAGTGAAATAAAATTGAAGTAGTAAACACACAAGCACTTAGTGGAATATTGAGCCCTGTCCCTAGAAGTTTCACAATTAGATTCCCTGTGTCCCTATTATACATTTGAATTGCTGCAATATCGGTGTAAGCAAAGCGCAACGTGTTTGCGCGTCGCTGCCCTCCGCCGAGCTTAGCTTACACATCAAATTCATTCATCTAGAGAAAAACATGCGGAATCAACGTAAATGTCAATAGTGTAGTGTTTAGAGCATCCGCCTAACGAACAGGCATTCACGGTTCGAGCCCAACAATAGCACATATCATTTTCCATGTGGAATGAATATCGTTTTTCTGTAAAACTGACATAAGAGTATAGCATGAGATATTTAACTTAAATATCATTCAATCAAAGTGGCACTGTCATAATGAATAAGGCACTAGTAAGCAGGTGTAAGCACAAATAAGCAGCAGTAAACATATATAACCACCAGTATATACATATATACACACACACACACACATATATATATATATATATATATATATATATATATATATATATATGAAGAAAGAACAATGTAACAATATAGCATACAAAAGGAATGAGAAGGGAATCAACAGCAACCCCAGTATTATATAGCGCTGTCAGCGTATGTCATATCAAGCTGGGCAGGAGTGAGCAAAGCACTGCTACTCACACCACAGGCAGGATATTACCAGTGGGAGTAACATTGCTGATCTGCTAAGTCTACTTTACAGACAGAGGGTAGTTCCTGGTAGAACTACCCGAAAATTGATAGGCTATTTGGCCATCCGACCATTACACAAGCAAGGGCAGGTATGTTCAAGGACTAAATGGTGGGAGAGCCTGAGAATACATGGTTGGGACAACATACGTGAAGGGCCCCTAATGCTCAGGAGAGGGCAATGTGTGGAGGTGTGCCATGGCTGCGATAACAGCTGGACAATGGATGGTATGCATGTATGTTGAACTCGGGTGGGGTGGAGGAACTATGGGTATGAAATTATGGAGCCAGGCGTGCCATGGTTGGATGGGCTGGTTCTAATTGGACTGCCCAGTGGAGGTCAGTGAGTTTGTTATAAGTATATATGCATACACACATGCAGACATCTATATGTAGAAGTACATCCTCTGTAACACATTCATTCCATTTGCAGACATAAATAAGATGAATGTGCCCATACAAACTTCGACAGTAGATAGAATAATAGGTTGTGCATAAAAGGGAAGGGATGAAACTGCTAAAACGCAGAAGTGTGTACAATGTCCAAAGTCAGTGCTGTGCTGAAAAAAATCAAATGTGAGGACTTTCCCACACATGGAATCATTACTGTGATCTGCCTGCTATGGCAACGTCAATTACTAAACCAGTCTATTTGTAAAAGAAATACGCCAAGCATATACATAATTAGGCTCTCATGTGTAATGTGTGCATTACCACATAGTCATACTTATTAATTTATTGTAGTGTCATGTTAACGGGAGTAAGGATGTAATGAAGTATAGAGTTTGACATAAAGACATGCATGTCCCATGTGGGACATACCCAAAAATTGTGAATGTTGTCCTTTTGGTCGCTCATGTCACCAATGTTTGTGGACTAAAAGTTTGGGAGTTCTGAGGATACGTGGAGTGAGTCAACCGATGGGATGGGTCTACAGGAGTAGGGAGTGGATAATGTGTAGTGGTGTGGATACACTGCGAATCCAACAGGAGAATGGATGACTGCAGTGTTAGGAAGGCATTGGGGTGGGTGTTTGGGGAACCAGGAGCCATTGCTATATGGGTATATATGCAAAATGAAGCAGCACAGCAATAGTGTATTGGTTAGAGCAACCGCCTAACGAACAGACATTCCCGTTCCGAATCCCACTACATCACACACCATTTAACATCTGTACATGAACATATTGCAACATCTGTCCACTATATAACCTGCAAAATAACAATTAAAAGTTAACTGGAGCGAAGTGTCAGTGTCATAATGAATAAGTCACTAGTAAGCAGGTTTAAACATATATAAACACCCGTAAATGTGTGTAAGTGCATTTGCGTGGGGTATGCATTGCTTTACATACACATACACACACACACACACACACACACACACATATATATATATATATATATATATATATATATATATGGTTTACTTTTAGATTTTCAAAGTGAACTCCGTCGACTGTACTGTTGTCGAACACGGAAGTTCAAAAACGGTAATATCGAACACCAAAAGCCAACCTAGGAATGGTTTTATCATGGGTCGAGATAGGTGCTCAGTGTTATTGCCAAACTACAAACCTCTCTCGACTCATGTTAAAACCCATTCCTAGGTTGGCTTTTGGTGTTTGATATTACCGTTTTCGAACTTCCGTGTTCGACAACAGTACAGTCGATGGAGTTCGCTTCGAAAATCTAATAGTAAACCATATATATATATATATATATATATACATATATATATGTGTGTGTGTGTGTGTGTGTGTGTGTGCTTACATATACACAGATATACAGCTATGATAGGAAACAGCGCACAAGAATGACATATGTTCACAAGCTATGCCAATGTAAGTGAGGGTCCCAAGCAAGAAACATGAAACACGTAGCATGACCTTCCACCCCCCGCCGGACACGGGAAACATACACACAAACAATGTAAAGAGTTCACTGCTCCCCAGACCACAGGCAGGATACAACTGGGGGAGGTACACAGTGCACCAGTGAGTTCTAATCTTGGAACACAGACAGGGGCGTCCCTTGCAGGACACCCAAATAATTGGCAAGACCAAAAGAAGATGATAAACCGAATACTCGGACTAGGGTGTATACATACCAGGCATAGAAGGGTGGGAAAGCCTGATGACCCATGGGTCGAGACAATTGTATGAAATCAGTCTTGTGGAGAGTTAGCAGCATGTAGTGGTGTGTTCAGAACCGACCAGGACCCAGAGTAAGGATGGGTGCTGTAGAGTAGGTGCGTGTGGGGGAACTATGGGTAGCTACTTATGGGTCTAGGTGTGCAGGTGTTGGTTGATGTGGGCCTGTATGGACAGCCCCAGGGATGTAAGCAAATGTGTTCATTGGGCAGAGGAGTCGCCCAACGACCAGCCACACCCATTACGAGTCCCACTGCAGCAAAGTGTAATCTATATAGCAAGGAACGGAATAACTAGATATAGATGTATATATGTAGAGGTATGTGTGTGTATATCTACCCATAGCGACATAGAGATAAGCCTCTTCCAATCCGTAGTACAAATGTATACATACAGAGACAGAATACATATAGATAGCCACATATAGATATATACATATGCAGACACCCATAGACCCATATGTTGTTTTTTATATATATATATATATATATATATATATATATATATATATATATATATATATATATATAGACAGCAATATATAAATATATACATGTATGCATACATATGCAGCTATATCTGCATATAGTAATGTATATATATATATATATATATATATATATATATATATATATATATATATATATATATATATATAGACAGCAATATATAAATATATACATGTATGCATACATATACAGCTATATCTGTATATAGTAATATATATATATATATATATATATATATATATATATATATATATATATATGACTACAAATGTACATATGTATATAGTTAGGATATGATACAGCAGTTACAAGTTACATATATTCACAGGCCGTGCATATCGGGGTGAGGGGTCCAATAAACAAACGTGTAACACATAGCATCAACCCCCCCACCCCCTAGCTAAGCCGGTGAGACATACAGACACACAATAAAAGTAAACACACCATTGCTTCCCAGACCACCGGCAGGATACTACCAGTGGTTGAGACCTACCAGGTCTAATCTTGAAACATAGACATTGATGTCCCTTATGAGACACCCAAAAATTAATGATCAATGGAGTCAGTCCCAGTAATGATTCATCAAACCAGGCTGTAGACGTACATGGACCAGTAGGATGTGCAAGTCTGATAACCCATGGGTCGACACAACGTACATGTGTCCTGACACATGGAGAGTGGGCAGTGTGTAGTGATGTGTTTATACCACACCTGCACCCACAGTAAGAATGAGTGCTGTAGAGGAGGGGCAGGTGGGGGAACTATGGGTATGCAATTATGGGCCTAGGCATGCAGGTGTTGGCAGGTGCAATCATATTAGGACTGCCCCGGGGATGTAAATAATATCCCAAAATGGGCATAGCTGACACCCATACCTCTCAACCCCTAAGAGCAAATCCACTGGACAGGACATAAACCATTGGGGGAACAAATACCTTTGAATTGACCCCGATTTCCAGGGATGACCCTGATTCCGACTCAATTTCTAACTCTGTCCCACTTAATCCCTCCTAAAATTTGTGACTTTTGGAGGAAAGGTGGTGAATAACACATAATGAATAATGACAACAATTAAGGGTTATAAACATCATTTACCTCAGAAAATGTGTATGAATTCATATGCTCTGAGCCTGTCAATGTGTCAGGTTAATAGCACTAATAATTTAAATGCGTCCCTGATGTTATGGTGTGTCCCTGATTCAGTTTATATTTTTCCCCAATCGTTTGAGAGGTCTGATAGGGACAGAAAGCACATATTCCACTGACAACCTTAGAAAGATGATAGAATATTAGGTATGTAGTAGCATGACTTGGCTGAAGGATGTGGGTTCCAAAACCCAATTACATGTTTGTATTGAAGAGTGTCAGTTCTCATGTATTAGCCAGACAGGTGCAGACTGCAAGACGAACACACCAATAATATAAATCAAACTCTGGACAGGCCGCGGATTCCGTACAGTCGAACGGCATGCTTTCCCCTAATGGGCAGCCATTCCCGATACTGTAGGCATGTAATCTGATGTAATAGGCATCACCAAGTTAATATCATAGTCCTCACTCCCACCCAGGGGTGGGAGTGTCAGATGCAAACACCAAATGTAGTGCATTTGCAAGTGCAGGAGCAAGCGGGTGTAAGCCTGTTTGGCCGCCAGTATGCGTGTATTAAATTGGTGAAGAAATGTAGAGGCTGAGTGCAAGAAACTGTAACCGGATGTTAGCATTGCTTATCTCTGTGCAAACCCGCTCACAACTGCTTTACTGTGCCTTAATCACTCAGTATCCAACAGCCTTGTTCTGCCCAGCAACAAAATAAATGGCCTCTGCAAGGCTCGGAACTAGGACCCTGCACACACAGCTATTGTGATTTACCATGAAGCCATGGCAGATATACAGATATTGGATCTTATCACAAACATATCATCCAGCGCAGTCATTCAACAGTATAAGAAATGCATTCCATCATGTAGATGTATGTGTGTGTGTTTAAGTCCAGATATATATATATATATATATATATATATATATATATATATATATATATCCCATGTGACAACAAATATATATATATATATATATATATATATATATATATATATATATCGATATAGATATATTAAGAACAACAAAGCATTTACAAAGGAATGAAAAGGGAAACACCAGCAACGCCTGTATTATGTAGTGGTGTTGTCCTATGTAATATCAAGACTCCCACAGACAGACATGTCATTAACACATGCAAACATTTGTACATTGGCCAAATACATCACGCTGTGCATTTTATTTACATTATCACAACAGTTCATGTCCAATCATTATGTGAGAACAGTATCCTTGCAAGTTGCTGTGTGCGACATCATCATGAAAAAGGTAAATGGGGTAACCATAGAGAGACCAGTAGTGTTGTGTGTACAATGGGGTCATCTGCATCCCATGTACCTGGAACCTTTAGGAGTCATGTGCATACCAGGATCATGTGCCTGAGAGACAGGGGTGAGGACAACTGGAGTATGTTGTGATGCATATTAAAAGGGTTACATGTGTCCATTGGACATGTGTGTGAAATGGACAGCTATGTATGTGGCAAATGTTGTTTTAGGAACCAACTGGCCTTTTGTTTCCATAGGGTGAGAGTGGGATGTGGGGGAAGGAGTGTAGGTATGCTCGTGGAGGATAGGTTGGGTAGGATGACAGACAAGACAGCATACAGGGTCGGTATATGACACATGTGGGGGGATACAACTTGGACGGTGAGGGGTGTTTGGCAGTCACAACCCCATGAGCCCCCAGATGGAAACAGTGGGACATAGGTCTCCAGCCATGGGCAGCCACCACTGCACCAATACAGCCTCAAAGGTGGCAGTGCTGTGGGCTGTCTATGAAGGGCAGGCTCACCCTGTAAATGTGACACTCTGTCCTCAAGCTGGCGTATCTGGTCTCAAAACCCCTTATTGAGCCCCCTACGCACCACATCTGGGACTGCACGATAGTGGACATGTTCCCTTCTGGACCTGCTCCCAGAGGGGACAAGCCCCATCCTCAGTGGTGGTTCCACCAGAAGGTGGTGCAGAGCCAACAGAGGTGGGTGGAGGTCCAAGGCTGGGCCGCTGATGTGCTGGTGCCCAGTGTCATGGCCAGCTAAAGTGGGACAGAGGTTCTGCCATACAGCCTATGGTGTTGCAGTTTTAACACAGATATGGCTTAGTAATAGTCAACAGCATTCAGGATTACTTATAACAGCATGCATAGATATGACCATCAACCCAACATAACATATGGTTTACATTTGCAGAGGGAGCACAACACATGTATATATACTGCATGACATCTGTACAAAGTGTAGACGACTTGTGACTGCAGCTATGAACAGTGGCCCATTATTTGCATGTCACTGAGAACCCCCAGAAAGTGTCTGTCATACCACTGTTTCATGTGACATATGTCCAATCAGGGATGCAATGGCAGTAACTCATCACTATCACCATGTACTGACTGCAATCCTTACACTATGCTCCTGCAGTTCACAGATGTGTGTTCAGTGAGCAAGACAGGAAACAAATGGTTCCACACACTGACCAGTCCACAGATGGCCCTACAGATGGGGGTTCCCTCACAAACAGAGCATTGTCTTGTCAGTTTTAAAACATGAAGAATAGCCATTACCACACACAACTTGTTAAACTGGCAGTAGTCTCAATGAAGCATAGCTACACTTATATGCTGTAGTCATGTCTGGCACATCACCCTCCTATCTTTAGGCTATTTTCCACTGTGTATGTTGTTTGAGGAACATCCAGATATCATCTGTGATGCCATTTACCAAACAGCAGATCCAGGTACCACTCACAGCGACTGTCATGGGCAAACACCAACATGATGTTCCTAGATATTGTACTGTGTTTCCATGCAGTTGGCTATGGGAACATCATCACAGCTGTTCCACATGTAATCAGCTAGAGGAGGACTGCAATAGGTGCAGAGGCCATCACGTGATCATGACCATCACTTACAAAACACAAGCTGCTGCTGAGCAGGTGTACAACTCCACATCCATCAGAGAGTGTGTGGGAGGGACAGATAGAGGCAAAGTACATCAGAGAACCCCTGACTGACTAGTAATTACTATTACAAGTGCATGCAGTTACTCCATGTGCCACAAAGCTGACATGTTGGTGTGCTGTAAGAACATATATGTGTGCTGGTGAGCGACATCTGCTACAGAGATATAGTAGACATACATTAGATGTAGCACACATGGCTTCTACAAAAATGGATGTCATTGTCAACACAACCACACTCTCTAATGGACTCACATTGACACACTTTGCCAGACCCACAAATACACTTCCTAACTACTTAGTTTGCCACACTGCAGTAATGCATAGGTACTACATGCACCACAGGGGGTATCCAGAGGTCCTATGGGCTAGGGCATGTGAACGTGTCTGACATCAGCCGGTATGCCAATGGGAGTTATACTGGGTGTAACTGTGGTTGGGAGCATCATACCCCACACGCAGACACAAAGTGCCAGTACTGACATGCATGTGTGCATTGTTTCATGGGTGTGTAGTGGTTGGCTGTGCAAGATGGCTGAACAAGGGTGGGTGAGATGTAATCCTTGGCATCATGCCACCTGACAATGGTGTGCAGTGTGGTACAGGGGTGTAGTGTCTGCAATGTCCCACACAGATGGGTATTGTATGAGCTGTCCTGACATCCTGGTTACCGTTGTGTATGGCCACTGCTTTGCAATGCATGCCATGTCTGTGTTTGATAGTTCTTGACATGGATATTGCCTGGGATGTGCATGTCCCACAATAATGTACAGTGACATGTACAAGTGTACCTGGTTTAGCTGGCACATGTTGTGTACACAGACTGTTATCCTCAGATATGCCATTACTGGCCTGGTGTGGCAGGACCTGCTTATAGACAGCAGGTTGACCCTGCACCTGCATTGATAGCATGATACAGGTATTCCCTGGTGTCAGTGGCATTGGTCCATACAGGGCACATGTGTAAGGCATTGTATGGCCTCTGTGGATCACATTTGATGGCACCACATATGTTGCAGGCATCCAGTGGGGAACATAGTGAAGGCACATTGTCTGCAGTTATGTGCCTATTGTACTGCTGTACAGGGTGCCATGCCCTCTGCAACCCACTGCAATCACACCATGCCTACTATGTGTCATCAATGTGCAGGGTACTAGCAACATAGTGGGATATTCTAGGCAAGTGTGTTTGTGTATGACTCATGGGTTCAGAATGTATTCCGGGTAATAGTAGGTCACCAGGCCTTTTGCCAGATGTAGGGGTATGGCTTGCCAACACAGTCCCTTGGCTGACTGACATCTGTACTCCTTGTGAGGTGGATATTGTGACATATAATATGGACACCATATAGGAAAACTACAAAATCTGATCCCCAACAAGTCCAGTGGTTAGACACTCACAGCCACCTCCATACAGGCTCTGACGGTCAAACACACACACCTGCCATGTCTTGGAATAGAACCCCTACCTAACTAGTGTATCACACTACAGCATTACACAGTTACAGCACATGCTATGGAGATTACTGGGTTACAGCAGTCCCAGAGGTGTATTACTAGGTGGGTGACAACAGCAGGATTGCCAAATGTGGTTATGTGAATTGTAAAGAGTGTGCATACTCTAAAAAGCATTGTTCCTTTCTCAGGCAGACAGACAGACAGACAGACACACACACACACACACACACACACAGTTGACCTGTCTTAGAATAGAACCCCTACCTAACTAGTTTATCACATTACAGCATTATGCAGTTACATCATGCGCTACAGAGATTACTGGGTTACAGAAGTCCCAGAGGTGTATTTCTAGGTGGGTGACATCAGCTGGATTGCCAAAGGTTGTTATGTGAATTGTAAAGCGTGTGCATACTCTAAAAAATATTGTTACTTTCTCAGACAGCCACACACACACACACACACACACACACACACACACAGTTGGCCTCTCTTGGAATAGAATCCCTACCTAACTAGTTTATCACACTACAGCAATATGCAGTTACAGCACGCGCTATGGAGAATACTGGGTTGCAGCAGTCCCAGAGGTGTATTTCTAGGTGGGTGACATCAGCAGGAATGCCAAAGGTGGTTATGTGAATTGTAAAGAGTGTGCATAATCTAAAAAGCATTGTTACTTTCTAAGGCAGACAGATAGACACACGTGCACACACACACACACACACACACACACAGTTGGCCTGTCTGGGATTAGAACACCTACCAAACTAGTTTAACACACTACAGCATTACGCAGTTATAGCACACGGCATGGAGATTACTGGGTTACAGCAGTCCCAGAGGTGTATTTGTAAGTGTGTGACATCAGCAGGATTGCCAAAGAAGGGCATTTCAAGTGTACTGCGAGTTGTACATGTCTGTTACCTGCGTGTACCCGCTGCATACCATCACAAAAACACACTTACACCTGCTTACAACTACTTAAAAGTGTCTTATGCAGTCCTAATTAACAGTATCAACAAGGCTTGCAGGTCTTGATCCCTGGACAATGCACACTGAGGTCACTGGACATACCACTAAGCCATCTGGGTTGTATACATGTTGCATGGAGTCTATAATTACAACAGGTATTCCACAGTACTGAAAACAAATGGGACAGTCACTTTGTGTACATATGTACAGTACCTTTGAATGTATTGTACTCTGTGAAACAACAAAGACAAGTCTACATCTGTACAACTCATAACTACATATATATATATATATATATATATATATATATATATATATATATATATGCACCTACAGGATATGTACACACACACACACACACACACACACACACATATATATATATATATATATATATATATATATATATATATATATATATATATATATATATATATATGCGCATATACACAGACACAGCTATAACCACTCTATGTAGGTGTGCACATAGCCATTTGGCCCAGCCCTGTAACAAGGGTCACTACACATTTGCATAACATGTACACATGCACAGCTGTTATTGCTTGCAAACGATACTAGAGGACCAGCCCTGTAACAAAGGTCACTACACATTTGCATAGCATGTACACATGCACAGCTGTTATTGCTTGCAAACGATACTAGAGAGGACCAGCCCTGTAACGAGTCACTATACATTTGCATAACATGTACACATGCACAGCTCTTATTGTTTGCAAACGATACTAGAGAGGTCCAGCCGTGTAACAAGGGTCACTACACATTTGCATAACATGTACACATGCACAGCTGTAATTGCTTGCAAACAATACTAGAGAGGACCAGCCTTGTAACAAGGGTCACTACACATTTACATAACATGTACACATGCACAGCTGTTATTGCTTGCAAACGATACTAGACAGGACCAGCCCTGTAACAAGGGTCACTACACATTTGCATAACATGTACACATGCACAGCTCTTATTGCTTGCAAACGATACTAGAGAGGTGGATATTACATGTGTTATGTGCATGGATAGTTACCTGGCTCTTCCAATTATCTTTGCTATGCTGCTAAACTGTCAGATGAATACAAATGATATGTATCCTGTTATTGAGTATTGTAATTGCCAATAGACATAACTACTGTTTGCATAACATAACAGAACTGCTACATAGAATAGAATACAGATCTGCCTAAAATACTGTACATTACACAGTTATTGGCACAATATCCCACAATGCACACCATATTTGCATGGTAAGCCCACCTTTAACATGTTCATCTTACTTATACACCCATACATATGTTGACTGTTACAGTATATCGACATACACTATCCCCTATTACAGCACATACTTGTTGGACCAATCCTGACACTGACAGTGGCTGGAAGCAAACTGGTGGGTTCCAAGCCCATATCATTCCTTGTGGTGTATGCGGAGTTTGCTGTTTGACCTACAGCAGTACACACATAAAATACTACAAGCATTACTACTGCTCAACAATACATCGCTACAAGATAGCTATTTCCACTTTATGCATTGATTACACTGTAATTCTTACAGAACATATACTACATACACAGACATACTACATGTTATACATACCTTCTTAGTAATCGGAGGTGTTATTGACTAGTATAATACTCGTTTTCGGTTCATCTTTCAGTGTTTTGTACTGTCCTACAGGTAGATACACATGGTTTGAATGTGTGACAAGGCAACCTTTTATAGTTACAGATCAGTAACGTGCTATCCCGATAACCAATTGGCGTTCCTAAGTAGCTAATTACATGCACATCAGCTGCACTGCTAATGCCTTAGCCAATCCCATGGCTGCAGTGGAGTATAATTGAGTACTCCAATTGAGCAATGTCCCTTTGCCTTACTTGTGAGGAAGACAGCGTGGAAGTGTTGTTTGGAATGTATTGCAACAGCTGTATGGAGAGGAACAGTAATATATTGTGTGTGATGCCTAGAGGATTTGGTCTAAATGTGAGTACTGCTGTTATATTTCTGAACATTGCTACTTGTGCAGGGTTTGTCTGTACCTAATACTTCTGCATATGTTTCAGTCTAGCCAGGTTGTTTGACCAGCTCAAGGCTGCATAGCTATGCATATAATGTTAGGGGGGGTTTACAGTGTGCTTACCAGACATATTTAGTTTGGTGTTACTGTGTATCATACTGTGCTGATAATCAGTACTCAGTAACACTGCCTGGTGTATGAACTTTTCAACCCTCTGAAACGAGATTAGTTCGTACAAACCTTGTTACATCAGCAGCTGTTCAATTGTATAACAGCAACTAATATAGCACAAAATATGCTGACCCTACTGATATCGCTAACATCCTTGCAGATACATTCCGTGCATACTTCACCCCCTAAAGAGTCCACAACACTACCCGAAAGGTACAGTATCCCACACATCAGACACACACAGGTGGAAATGGCCCTCTCTAACAGCAGAACACAGTGTCAATGGAGGCAGATGTTGTCCCAGACTGCATCTTGCAAACTGTACAAGACAACCTGACCTCCCACCTAATTGAGCTTTCCTACCTCAGCCTCTCCAAAGGTTACATGCCCATACAATGGTGCATGGCAATGGTTATTCCACTCCATCAAGGTGGAATCACAACTGACCATGGTAACTACCACCCCATAAGCCTGACTAGCCTGGTCTGCAATGGTATGGTTTGCATCCTCATGGCACTCATTAACAAAGACACTGGTAACCTCCGAACACATGACCCAACCCAGGTCAGCTTGGTTGAGTGTAGTTCAAGCCTACTGAACCTGTTTGATGTCTTACATACAGTCACCAAGACGTCAGATGATGGGGGAGGTGGTTCACACATACTACCTGGACCACGCCAAGGCTTTGGACACCATGCCCCACTCCGGTATTATTGATAAACACACCAGTCTGTACATACACCCATACATCACAGTTTGGGTTGCCAACGGGCTTACACAGAGAACATACACGGTACGACTAGCAGTTTCCAGGTCCAACTCATGACCAGTCATGAGTGGTGTCCCACAGGACTCAGTCCTGGGAGCAATACTGTTTGGCATATACATCTCAGAGGTAGAGGCAAACACAGGTGGACTACGGCAGACCATGTTTGGCAATGAGTGTGAACTGGGTGCCATGATTGATAGTCCAGCTGACACAGACATCCCTCAAGGGGCCTCACAGAGAATGTCACAGGGTGTCAATGTCACAGCCTTCAGCCAAGTGCCACTAACTGCATGGTCATTCCTTTGTGGAATTGGCACCCACATATTAACACATAAGTGGCAGCCACTTTAATACAGATGAGGTAATGGGGTATCTGGGGACTAAGGTAGATCGTGATCTCCCCTTTGACAATCATATCTTCACAGCAGTTAGGACATCCTTCTATGTAGGCCATCTGATTACTAAAGGATTCCCATCTAGACATACTGGAGTTAGAGTGCCCCTTTACTCACTGCTCATCAGTCCCATCATAGGGTATAATAACCCATGTGGGATGTATCTCAGAAGACACTTCCAACAGCTGGGAGGTCCATGAATGTACCTCGCCAAGGGGAATACTGGCCTCCAACATATGGCTTATGTAGCCAGACTGAATAAACTCCTGCTTTACTCAGTGGCATCTCATTTACCCAGAGATGATCTCCGCTGGCCAACATAACCATGTCGAACCCAGGCTTGATGGATATGCTACACCTATGGGAATCCAAGTCACAGTGAGCTGAACCTTGCCACAACAATAACGGGAAGATGCTTGAAGAACAGCTTTCTGTCACAGACACTCCCCATAATTTGGAACAACATCCCTAACTACATTATACAGAGCCCCTCACTAACACTTTGCAAGAAAAACCTTGAAGAGTGGATGGGGAACAGTAAATGCACCCCAGGGATCCCACCATTGGCTCTGTTCCACAGAGGGACAGTTAATGAATCAATGCGGTGGCAAAAGCTGACACATTTTGGCTGGGCTTATGAATGGCCTCTGGCAGTTGGCCAAGTACCTACCTATGAATCTATACATACAGTATCTGCATATGCTGGTAGCTTAATTTACTGTTCAGGTGTTGGCTTACCTTGTGCCAATAGCAGTTGTATGTGCAATAGTTGAGGGCTCCCTATGTTGGATGCACACAGTAGACTGCCTATACATGACAATTTACAGGTTTGTCTTGTGTGTGTGCCATCCATTTTTACTGTCTGTGCAGGTGGAGAAAGGTGTCAGTCCCTAGTGCCTACACTGTCAGTGTGTGTGCTATATGTTCCCTCTTTGCCAAGGCATGGGCATACTGGGCACGCCTCCATCTGCCTAAAGGGGCTAGCTCAGGGTGTTCATGGTCTGAGTACCTCTGTGTCTGTGGGGCCCTTGGCAATGGTGGTGGGCTGTGAGGGCCTTCACCATTCTGTCCCTGCTGCAGCTGTTTCCGTAGGACCATACTGTGTAGCATGCCACACACTATGAAGATGTGGGCACATGTGCCTGGAGAGTACTGCAAGGCTTCCCCAGATATGCCCAAGCAACGGAACCATGATTTCAGCATCCCAAACACACTCTATGATGATTCTGGTTTGTCTATGTGCCTCATTATGGCATTCCTGCATGGGTGTGTGTGCATTTCTGATGGGAGTCATCATCCACGGTTCCAGTGCATAGCCAGCATCCCCCACCAGGTGGCCATTTGGGATGTTCCCCTAGCAAATAACTGATATAGCTGTGAGGCATACCAGATGTGGGAGTCGTGATAGCTTCCAGGGCTGCCAGCACACACATCCATGATAATGCCCTGGGCATTGCACACGATCTGGCAGTTGATGGAGGGGTATCCCTTGCGGTTTATGTAGCACCTACCCTGCTCACTGGGTGGTGACTTGATGTGCATGTGCCTGCAGTCTATTGCACCCAAGTACTTCTTGGTATTCTGCCACATGGTGGAAGAGACACATATTGCTGGCCAACTCCTTCTGCGTTCGGAGGAAATATATGTGCTCATTGGCATGTGGTAACATGGCACCCAGGAATTGGTGTGGTACCCTGGATGCTGATGCCTGTGAGATCCCCATGATATCCACAGTTGGTCTTTGAAAGGTACCTCTAGCTAGTATTCTCAGGCTTACACATACTTTTGTATCAACTGGGATGGGTTCTCCGCTGTTTGTTCCAGCTCTGAGGCGTGGCCAGCACAGTTCCACAAGTTGCTGTAGGATGTCCCTGTCCACCCTGTAATGCTCTATCTCCAGATCATGTAGCCCCTGGTAGGTTACCCTGGGTCTGAACACTCTCCTGCTCCTCTGGTTTCTGATGTGGTCGTGTGCATCATCTTCCACACCACCTTCAGCCTCCAACACATGCTGGTGGATCAAAGCTATTGCAGCCCCTAACATGTACATAATAAAAGTTCCCCGTCTGTATATACCACTGGTGCAGAGTGTATGGGAATACACAAATGTGTGTGAGGTGCTTTCACACTTTATAGTATTGTGCTATGGATGCTGTTGATGTCAGTGGGTGTGTATGAGCTATTCCAGCTGCAGTGTGTCTTAATTATGGGTTTTGCAATGAGTACTGCAAGTGTGAGGCCTTTACCGTGGAGATCTACTTGCCTGCCTTGATTAATCTGTTGCCCTTTAATTCACTTTTAGACCTGGATCCCCTCCCATTATCAGGCATGCATCCACCTGTCATCTTTCTTGTTTTGTACTTTCCCTACCCAGTCATGGCAAAATGTGCCTTGTAGCTGATATACTGGAAATCGGCTTTGTTCTGCTTTGACACTTTACTGTTTTCTTTGCAGTACAGCCCCTCCCCTTTCCTGTTCTGCAGGTAGCTGCTTGCAGCCTTGTTAACTGTTGTCAATGTAGGCTCCTAGGTGTTAATTAGTCATTTGTACTCCAATATCACTGCTGCAGCATTTCCTTATTTCTTTCCTATATCCTTCCTGTTTCAGCTGCAGTGCGCGCCTTGCATACCCTTTTACCGGGTTTACGCGCATTTTCATTTCCGTTCAAATGCATACTCGGTTACCTTGTGTACTCTCAGCTAAGCATAGCTATGGCCAATTTGACACACCCTTATCCTACAGCTTTGCCTAGCTAGGGGCAAACCGGTTTAGCAATACTCCAATGTGCTTACAGCAATGGCGACACACCCCTCTATTGATGTCATCTTTATCTCAAGGGCACACCTCGGTGTTATAATGCTACACTGTGTGGTGCATCCTTACAACAGCGGGGAATCTGTGATTCACTATTACTCCTCTCATTTGCATGGCATTGCCTACTAATTCCTAACTACTGCGCATAACACTGTCACTGCCCCTTAGCAACCCTTGCGCCATAGTATGGTGTAGCATGCCTGCCATTGACTATTATAGGGAAATCGTGATATGTGTTTCATTGCAGTTTTATTCTATATTTTTATATATTCCTTGCGGTCCCCTTTGCGCACTGCTGCCCTGCGCTTCCACGTTGCGATAGTGTGACTATATATATTAAATGTTAATTTTATATTTTGTACTTTTTCTTATGCCAATGGCTATATATTTAGCCATTGGCATATATTAACAATATAATACATGTGTTTGGTCGGCTGTCATGGCTCTGATTTTATGTTTGCAAAAATGTAAACCATTTTCTGCGGTTTACATTTCTGCATGCTTAAACTACACCTGCACCACTTCCTGAATCGCTACATACCTTCATTTGCATGCTACACTGCTGCACATGGGGTAATTAGCATACAAGGCTCGGGAGTTGTGCAGGCGTAGCATACGCAGGTAGTGCACGTGGAAACAGCTTGTATCTGAATCGCTTGGCGGCCATATTTGGTGTTAGAACGCCAACGCTACGCCTCCACCTGGCGCAAGCTTCATGAACCCCGGGGTCATTGTTACAACAGTAGTTTTCTTTCATGACATTATAGTACAGTTAAAGTGGTCAGACTCTACTGGCATTGTACTTGCATTTGGTCAATATTTGTTTTTTTTCCCTCATCTTCCCATTTAGTTGTCATTTTACATTTTTTTTATTTTCAGTTATTTGACATTTACTTACAACAGTATCCAGACCAGAACCTCTGTCACTATCCAGGCCTGTCACCCTAAATTCTAGCATTTTCCCCAGATGCCACACTCACCTCTACCCTCAAGCAGCACTACTGTCTTCCATTTGTGTGTCTGATAGCCCTTTTCTCCACTGTCTTCTACATCCCTGATTGTCTTCCTTCACATTTTGCCATAAATGTTTGTTTGTGTGGCCCTACTACCTACTCTATCTTCCTTCTTATGGATCTCATCATAAGTAGATTTAATTAAGGGATCTGCAACCTAAAAAGCAGAACTGACCACACTTGGCAGACAGGTTTTAATGCCAGAAGAATTCATTATAGCTTTTTTGTGTCAATCCATCTGTCCAGTCTGACTGATCGGTCAGAGTCCCCAGCTACTGGAATACTTGGGTGACATCATGACAACAGACCATTGAGGATGGAGACTCTAAAGGAAGCCCTTGATCTTGAAATCAAATCTGGTATACAATGCACAGAAAAGATATGTATTGTGCACCAAGTTACCTTAGCACAAATATCATCAAATGATGAATTCTTGAAGTAGGCTGTAGATGTAGCCAAAGAATGGGTTGAATGAGCTCTTCATTTACATAATTTATTATGACTAGCATAAACTAAAGTGCAATCAGACAGCCATTTGGACTTTGGACGGTGTTACCCTGGACACTTTCTCCCCAGTTTATTGGGTGCATATGATGCAAATAACTGGGGGTACTTCCTAAATAATTTGGGATGGTGCAAGCAGAATCTCAATTGTTGTAGGATGTGGACAGTACACTTGCCCTTACTGGAATAATTAGAAAAAATGCCATAAGACAGATTACTTGGTTTAGCTTAGATTCAGATTGCTTGGTTTGGCTTAGATAGAAGTTTTCACAGAAACCCTGTCCTTATGAAAAATCAGGTATGGTCAGAGAGCAGAAAGGGGATGTAGCTCAGATATTTTAGCTAAAGCAATGGCCACTAGGAAAATGGTTTCCATGAAAGGAACTTTAACACAACTGCCCTTTATAAAAGCTTCCAACATTGCCTTAATGATTCCAACACAAAAAATAGGTCCCAATGAGGAGGAGGTTGTCTTACTGGGGATGTAAGGAGAAAGACCACTATCAAGAAAACTTTACAAAGTCTAAATGATGCAAGAGAGCAGGAGTCTGTCTGTGGAGTAAAATTGGAAATTGAAGCTAATGGGATTTTAATTGTTCAAAAACCTGACCCCTGCATCAAAGCAGTGTATACAAAAACTCTAAAACCTCAGGAATCAAAGCTTCAGATGAAGTACAAAGGACCTTCTTGTGCAGGCAAATGGGAGACTGAGATCCAATAGTGCAAATGTTCTCTGCAATCACTGGTTAGAATGACTGGGGAGTTGAGGTTGTATGTTAACTGAGACCAGTGAAAATGTAGTAACCAATGTCACACTTAAATGTGGTAAAGGCTGAATTGGACATTACAATACAGGATGCCATGAGGTCCAGGGCCCAGAAGGCTGGAAAGGTGAGAGAAAGCACTGTTGCAGTGTGGAAGATCCTGTACTGAATTGTCTTAGGGCTGGACCCTGTCTGGAGGTATAGAGGTTATGTGGCAAACTGTATCCAGATGGTAGCCTATGAATTAATTGGCCAGGGCAGGCTCTAGTAAGATGGACAGACAGCCAGAGAAGGTAATCCCTGCCCTTCATTAAAGATTCCACTGATGTGGTAGCTAAGGACCAATTGTCCAAATATGGAAACACCCTGATTCCTTAGAACCACAAATGAGCTGAGACTACAGCCATGCATGTGGTGAATACCCAGGAGTCTATGGTGAGACTGACAGACAAGGTACAGAACTGATAAAGATAGACTACTATATGGAAGCAGAGGAACTTCCTGGACACAAAGGCAAGCTTGATATACAAATAAAAACCCTGAAGATCCACACATCACATCCAGTATTTTGCCTGAAGATAAACAGAAATTACTGCAATGTGACCATTCTGAATGATAACCTTTTTAACAAAGATGTTGATGTGACTTTGGTCCAAAATCGGCCTGCGATCCATGTTCTTTTTTGGAACCAAAAAGAATGTTGAGTAGTACCCAGAAACCTGTGTGGTCTGGTGAGACCTCGTGGGTGGATCTTTTTTCTAGCAAGGATAGATCTCCTTTCCTTTCTTCTTTTTGCCAGTGGGGTGGGCAGTGAGAAAATAGTATGGAATAGCTTTCGGATATTATGCCTCTTACCCAGGAGTACTGTGTGATGGCCATCCGTGTGAGGGTGTGAAGAGATAAATGACCCCTGACTGCCTAAAGAGGGGAGCACTTGAGTAGCCCTTTAGGAACAATACCTCTGCCAGTCAGAAAACAAACTGTAATATCCCTGATTTTGTGGATATCCATGAATTCTGGGTCTGCGTCCACTAAAGGGGTTGTTTCTGCCTGGGTCACCCGTATCAGTTGAAAAGTGAATGCTTAGATTTCGGACATAAAATGCATGGGTCCATTTTGAATTCAGGTATAAGGTCTTTGAAGGTTTACAAATTTCACTTCAATAGATTCTTCTTGCCATCCTGCTCACACTTTGGCATGCATTCCTTAACCACTGGGAAAAATACGATGGATCCGTCATATGGGGCACTGTTAAAGGATGCCTTCAAACTGTCCATAAAATCCTAAAAGAGGAGTCAGACAAGACGTTTCATACAAATGTCTGTCCCCACTACCTGGGCTGCTCCACTGGCTGCATTGTGCATGAACTTCTTGGAGATTAATGATGTGCATAGTATTCAAGGAGGCTTCCAGCTGTTTCCTTGAATTGGATAGGATGGCACAGTGGTGCAGTGGTTTGTGTTGTCACTTCACAGCATGAGGTTCCCCAGTTCAATTCTCGGCCAGGGTGCCTTCTGTGTGGAATCTGCATGTCCTCCCAGTATTCGTGTGGGTTTCCTCCAGGTGCTCCAGTTTCCTCCCATGTTACAAATACAAGTCTGAGGCATTTTTCCCAGGGCTTCCACTGAAAATCGTCTCATTCCAAGTCAGACTTTCCTGGTAAACAAATGTTAAATAAATAAAAAATAAAATCCAGTGTGGGGGAGCTTTATGGAGATTCAAAACCTTGTTTGGCTAGGTCCATCTGAAATCTGTTCAAGTGGGTGGTGTAGTTCAGAGCTCTAATTGCAAAAGTGCCAGAAGAGCATGCCAGTCTCACTAATTTGTCCATTATCTGAGATTCCATGTGAGGTGGATAAACTGTGGCTGTATCCCCTGTCAGCTGTTATTAGCAGCTGTCATAGTAATGGAATCTACCAGCTGACTCTTTGCCCACTATTTCCTGTCTTTGGGTGGTTTCAGAAATGTGTTTTTTGGGGGTATGGATTCGTATGAATTGGGCTCTTGCCATGACATCCAGATAGACATAACCTCTAAAACCACACCAAAGCTAATGTCCTCACAGGAGACTAAGAGGATCCCTCTCAATCATTAGAGCCTGATTTAACTGACTCCAATACGGAATCCAAGTGCCTCCTTGTGCAAGTCTTCTTCCTTGGAACATCAGATGGTGGACTACCTGAGAGTCATATCTCATTAAGAAGAAATCATCCTCTCCATAACCTTGAAGTTGTATCAGACATCCATCTGCTCTGAAAAGTGCCCTTCTCACCCAAACACCATACCCACTTAAGAAATAATGGCTCCAGATGAAGGCAAGAGTCCCGACTTAAGAGAGGAAAATCTCAAGGACAGGATTAGCCATCACACGTTGAAGGCTGAAGCCATGACTCTGAGAGCAGAGACCCTCTGTGACTCTGAAGACAGTGCAGAGTACTGAACATCGAGTCAGCAAGACAGAGTTCTGCTTATGTCAGAAACTCTCAGAGTCAAGTGGGACAGATCCAAAGGCTCTGGTGCCAAGGTAGTAGCACCAGCTGGTACTGAGGTAACAGACTCTAAAACAGGTAACAGCTTCAAAACCACCAGCTCCAATGTAAGGGGAAGAAATGACAATTGGGAAGAAGGGTTTGCACTCTCAATCCTTGATGCTGAGGTGGGAGGAAGGACATCCATTTCTATTTGGGTCTTCAGGAACCCCCCTCATCTGTTCAACTGCCAAGTCAGTGACTTGTCCACAATTAAGACAGACTCTGGGGGTTTGCAGCAGTAGCTGGGGGCCCTGATTTCAAGCTGCAGAGGAGACCTGTTTAGACACTTTTAGAGTCAAAGACAAAGCTTCATCATCGGCTTTTCTTTTCATTGTCTCTTCTTTCTCTTTATCCCCTGTGTCTCAGGGCTATGTTTTGTCAGTTTTCCTGGACTTATCTCTCTCAGATTCAGGAGAAAGAATGCCCTTTAACACCATTATGTTCCTTCTATCTGAAAGTGCTCACAAACACTCCACACTCAAATGATCAACTCCACCCCCTAAACCAACAAATAAATGTTATGACAATCGGGGGGGATTATTTTATGGCCACATTTTAGACACTTTTTAAAAAAACTTTTCTTCCCTTTCTCCCTGTCATCTATAAGCAGACTGGAAGAAAAGCAGTACAAACCAAGCACACACTGTTCCAAAAAACATTCTAATAAAAGATAAACCAGTTGATAAAGCTCTAATTAAGCTACAAGAAAGGAACAGGCTCCAACAACGAAATCATGTTTGAAAAAATTAACCACACAATTTCATAGTTTTAAGTATACAAAAATGGGTCTATATCACAACGTCGAATGATAAAAAGAATGAACGCTCTTTTATCAAATACTAAAAACCGAAAGCAGTAAATGTCAAACACAGGGAACACAAATTTTTTCCCCAGGGGGAAAAAAATCGCTGCTACACAAAAAAAAAACAAAACAAAAAAAAAAAAAAAAACAAATCCAAACATAAAATAAAGTGGGGGGGGCTTCACCCCACCCCCTACTTAAATATACTAACGTCAAGATGGCACTGCAGTGGAGGAAATGGCTAAGTCCCAAAAACAGCCCAGCGATTTATTTTCCTTGGGGGGAAAAAAATTGCTGTTCCGTGTGATTGGCATTCAATGCTTTCAACTTTTAGTGTTCAATAAAAGAACGTTCGCTCTTTTTACCGTTTGACTTCATAATATAAACTACAAAAATTGAGGTCCAACATGGAGCTGAATATGTAAAGGCAGAAACAATGTCATAAACTCTATACAAATAGTACAATTTTAGGAGAAAAGGAAGCACTTAGCTGAGCAGCTAGAGACCATGACAACATGATGGCAAACAACATCTCAGAGAAGATAGCTCAGTGATGGCGGGGTTATTTTGAGTGGGGAAATTTGAGGAACTTGAGGATGGAGTGCTAGATTTGCTGTTTCAGATCCATCAAGTAAGCCAAAGACTCATCAGTCAGACTGGATGAATGGCATGAAAAAAGAAATTATGTTCTTATCATAATGTTCCTTCTGTGTTGTCTATCTTCATTCTTCATCAACCTGTGGGTCTTGGTTCCAACCTTCAGAACTGACCGGCTGCTTCAATTCCAAACTCGAGCTCCTCCCTCCTACCCAAAATTCTCCACTCCTCCAGATTACCTCAGATCAAGTTTGCAATAACAGATATCTGTGGTTAACAAACAGACCAACATAGCCATCACAAGACAAAAAATAGAATGTCAGGAGCTCAAATAAGGAACTGTGGTTCCCAAGAACATATCCATCAGATCAAAGTCTTGGATTGGGGGAAGGCTAATGAAGAATGAAGACAGACAACACAGATGGAACATTATGGTAAGAACATGACTTCTTTGATGTTATCATTTTTTCATTAACCTGTGGGACAGAGTCCCCAGCTACAATAACCTAGGGTGGCCCTCATGGAAGGATATTCCGGAGTACAGCAGAGCCAAAGGCACTTCTGCTGCTGGAGATGATGTCCAACTTATAATGAGCAATAAAAGTATGAGGGTTTGACCAAGTAGCTGGTGCATAAATATCCTCAATAGATACCCTTGACCAAAAGGCTTGAGAAGTTGCCATAAACCTTGTGTAATAAGACTTAATCTAACCAGGCACTGGAATGTTCTTGGAGGAATAAACAAAGGAAATGCAGTCTTTCAAACGTCTAGTTAAGGTAGTCTTAGTAATGGGTTTACCTTTTTAACAACTGATCAGACTTCCTGAAAGATGTTCTAAGTAAAAACAGTGGTTGTCAATGTACATCAAGCAAAAATTAGGGAAAAAAACAGGAAGATTAACAGACTGATTGATATTATCGTCCCTAGTGACTTTAGGTAAAAAGGATGGATTGGTACTACAGGTTAATATAGCTTTCTAAAATATCAAGTAAGGAAGTTTGCAGGAACAGCCTGAAGTTTGGAGACTCTTTTTGCTGAAGTAATAGCTACTAGGAATGTCTTCTTCCAAGAAAGAATTTTTAAATCTACTGTAGCTGCTAGTTTGAAAGGGGGAGCAAACTAAAGCTTGTAAAATTATGGTCAGCTCCCAAGGAGAAGTAGGATTTTTTATAGGGGGACAAACCAGAAAGGTGCCCTTAAGAAAGGCTTTATAGTTTGTATGAAGCCAGTGAGGAAGAATCTTGTCTAAAATGGAAATTGGAGATAGCTGCTAGCTCTACTTTAATGGTGGAGTAACTAGCTACATTATTGAAGAGTAAAGCCAAAAAATCTAAAACTACTGAGACAAGAGTTGTGAAAGGATCTATTTGTTTCTGTTGAGTCCATACAGAGAATCTTTTCCATTTGCACTTATACATTTTTGTGGTTGAGGATTTATGGGGGGAAGTCAATATTTTCTGAATGGGGAGGAGAGCCATCACTGGAATGGGAGAAACCATGTGGTTAGTTTCAGTCCCTGAATGTCCTTGTTAGTCTGGCCTGATGGGTGAGAAAGTAGATCTGGAATTGGGTCCAGTGTCACCGGCAGGCAAATCAGATGAGACCAAAGAAAGGGGAACCAAGTTTGTTGAGGCCAGAAGGGAGCAATGAGGATTACTTTTCAATTTGAGAGCCTTCTGAAAGAAGGGGGAAAAGCATAGAGTAGGCCAGAAGTCCAGCCATGGACTACATCATCCCTGGGTGGCTGTCCTTGAGGAGGGATCAAGGCAAAGTACCTGCTGCATTTGTTGTTGTTGACAGTTGATGCAAAATCATCACAGCAAGGCTGACCCCATTTCTGAAAGTTTGTTTGCTGTGGATTGATTCAGGGACAACTCATGAGGCATCAGTAAAATTCGGCTGAGTCTGTCCCCCAAGATGTTGGATTCTCCCAGAATGTGCACTGCCACCAGAAACTGGTTGGTAGAGATCAGACATTGCCAAACTGTCATAGCTTCTCTATATAGGGGCAAGATCTGATCCACGCTGTTTGTTGGTGTACCAGTCCACTGACATATTGTCCGCCTGAATAGCAATGGCTCCTAGAGGAAGAAAACTGTGTAATTCTTGCAATGCTAGAATAACCACTCACATCTCTAGTACACTGATATATAATTTGGTCTCCTGGGACATCCATGTGCCTTGGACTATTCAACCCAGATAATGCCCCCCCACACACACACACCCCATCTGGGAGGCGTCCTTGGTCAACATGGCATTTGGGGAAGGAAGAACAAAAGGACGACCACAAGTAACATCTCTAGAGTGAAGTCACCACAGAAGAGATTCTTTGCAAATCTGAGAAAGTTTGATGGGAAAGCTTAGGGTATTCCTGTGTAGTAATCATTGTACCGCTAAAGTCTGCTGTAGAATTTTCATATGAAACTGCACTGTATGCTAACAAGTTATCATAGCTGCCATGGAACCCAGCACTCTGAGAACTAAACTGGCTGGAAGTTTCAAAAATAGCCATGACTTGTTTGATGTGAAATCTTCAAGACAAAGTCCACGGCAGTAGATGCAGGACAGCAACCAAATCTTTTAACTTAAAGAGCACTTAATTTGTGGAAAAAAAATAATAAGTTGATAAAATAAGTTGAATAGTAGCAATAAATCAGCAATAAATCAAGCCCGTTCGTCTCTGTTCATTGAGACTTTTTCAAGATTCAAGATATTGAAAAAGTCTCTGAATGAACAGAGACGAAAGTGCTTGATTTATTGGATGCTATTCAACTTATTTTATTATTTTTTCCCGCAAATAAAGTGCTCTTTGAGTTAAAAGATTTGGTTGCTGTCCTGCATCTGCTGCCATGGACTTTGTCTTGGAGTTTCTAGTTTCATTTTGCTGATGTGAAATCTTAAATTTGATACTCTGTTGTCAGATAAGCAAGAGAAAATCTTGTGTCGAGCCGTGCTCCTATGAAATCTATCACTTGAACTAGTGTGCAGATTTATCATTATTCCAAGAACTGAAGCCAAGTTGAGGAGATAATCTTTGGCCTGTAACAGTAGATGCCTGGTTGGAGCAGTTAGGAGCCAGTCATCCATACAGGGGAAAATCTGGTATTTTTGCAGCCTCAGATGGGATGCCACCACTGCCAAGCAATTGGTGAACGCCCTATAGTATGCATCCTTCATCTATACAGCACATCCAGTCATTCATCCTCAACAGGAGTAGGCTGGACTAAACTGTGACCATCCTGAATTTTGTGTTCTTTACATAATTGTTCAGAAAAGTTAGGTCCAGAATTGGTCTCAGGTCCTCAGTCTTTTTGGGTACCAAAAAGAACCTGGAATAGACACCTGATCTGACTTGATCAGGTGGGATTTCCTGGATCACTCTTTTTTTGCAGCAATTTTGCAATTTCTATGGCTGTGTCCTCCATCTAATTGGGTGGAACATTGGGGATGTAATTCATTGGATTTATCTTTTCTAAAAAGGGAATGAAGTATTCTCTAGATACGATCCTTAGCACCCACTGGTTGTTTGTGGTGGCTTCCCAAGTATGAGGTGCAAGGAAAGGCAACGCCAACTACCTCCAGAGGAAGGCAGTCAGGCAACCACTCAGGAGTGCTGGAAGGGTCTGTTTAAGATGGGTTCCCAAGACCCTTGTATTTACGGGCCCCCTCTGCCACGTGGGTGGCATCTACCATTCTGGTTATTTCTTCCTCTGCCTCTGGGGGAAAATACTTCCACAGAGTCCTGAAAGGAAGCTTGAGATTTCTTGACCCACATCTTTTTACTGCCATGCTGGTTCCTGGAAAAGGACCTTTGTAGAGTATAAAAATGGATTCTGATGGCAAATAGGATCTTCATATCTTTCTTGCTGTAGAAGTGTGTCTCTCAAACTGTGGATCCAAGCAAGGTTGAGCTGTCAAAGGGCACACTAAAGACTCCTTGAAGGGCTCAGAAAAGTCACACAGCCTCATTCAGACATGACACTTACGGCAATGCTGGAACTGGATGGCCCTTGAGGTACCCTCCGCAGCATGGGATACAAGCCTCATGGATGAGTTGGACAGTGATTGAAGGGTGGTCAATCTGACCCTCTGGAGTTTTGTAAATGGGATAAATAGTTTAATGCCCTCAAAGTAAACATGGAGGAGGAGTAAACTCTCTTGTCAAATCTGTTCAAAGCCCGTAATTCTCTACTGGGGGAATGGACAGAGGACCTTTCTTGGGCTAGCTCCATTTTGGTGGCTGCCGCAACAACCAAGACATCTATGGGGATACCCTTGGTCCATAAGGTCTTGTCCAGGAAGCACATAAGATTTTATCAGTGCATTTTGTTATGGGCTTTACCATATCCAGTTCATTCCATGCCCCAGAAGACACCAAATCAATTAGTGGGTCAGCAAAGGGGACACCCAGAATGTAGAATGCCTGGACCAGAAAGCCTCCAACAGCACCGATTCCTCTGGAGAAGAATTTTGGGCAAACTAATCACCTCTTTGATGGAGAATTTCTAAGATGTCTCCAAAGGATTTTTTCTGGTGGAGATCTTTGGGATTCTTTGCCTCCCTTGAAAAAACAGATTCCTCAGGGGAATCAATGCACCTCCTCTTGCTCGGTCTCTTCCAAGGAACCTCCTCGGTAAGGATGTTCCATGGAGGTGTCAGAAGAGCCTTGGGGCTTCACAGACAGAAGTGTATGGAGACTTTCTGGAGCTGGCTGTCCATGTGGTAGACTAGAGGCCTCGGGCACCAATCCAGAAGGGTAGAGATAGGTTCTAAAGAAATGACAGCAGAAGATCTCCTGGAATGGGAGAGGACCCTCTCCACCACTTTGAGAGCCTCTGGAACCAATATTACCTCACAAAGCTCCCAAGCCCCCCCCTCCCCCATGCCTGGGACTAATGGAACTGAAGACTCTGAAACAGAGGCTCAGATCAGAGAAGCCACAGGGCAAAAAGGGGAAAGCCTCATGGATCCAGAAGGGGAAGGAGCAGACAAAACCCCCATCTAGATCTGAGCCTTGAGAAATTGCCTCATTAGTCAACCCACATCTTTCTCGGAGAAGCTTCAAGAAGATCTGGAGGATGTGGAAAGAGGAGACCTGGAAGATTTCCTCAGAGTAGGGGATTTCCAAGCAGGGCTTTTCGACCATGAGGCACTATGAGGAGACCGCTGACCCAATCCGCTCAACCCAGAGAAAGCAAACGAGGCATGGGGCAGGGAACAAAAGATGGAGTTGAAGAAGCCAGAGCCGATGAGGTCAGCTCCGAGGACCTTGGTGCCTTTTGTGGCAGCTCCAAAGAGGACCTCATGGGGGAGCCTTTCCTGCTCTCCTGGTCCTCATTAGATTATTTGGAGGGGGATTGAACCCTCCTGCCTTTGAAGGAACAGCAGAGGAAGAGGAAAGCAGGAGCAAACCTTTCATAATATACTTACTCCTATCTGCCAGGGTCCTGGGTTGAAAACTTCTACTGATGCTGCAGTTGCTGTTCAGATGAGCAGGCCCCAGGCAGTAAATGCACTCCCTGTGGGCATCAGACGGCGGGATATTGTGCCCACAGAAAGTGCATTTCTTGAAACATAAAGGTTTCTCCTTTTGATCAGCCATAGAAAGAGAAAGGAGCTTTCTTTTTTTTTTTAAATGGAAAGAGGAAAGAAAGAAAAAAATGCTGCGAGAAAAAAATGATTAAGAGAATAGGGGTTATTCTAAAAGATTTTTTTTTTAAACTACAAGAAGAAAAGGGTAGGAAGTCTAAGAAAAAAAAGGAAAGGAATAATTCCAACTCACAAGGTGACAAAAACACTACCAGACCCATGGAGGAGCTCAGGAGCACTGGAACATCGATGTTATTCTGATGAGCAGCAAATGAGGGCTGAGGTAATCTGAAGGAGTGGGTAATTATGGGTAAGAAGGAGGAACTTGAGCTTGGAATCTTTAGCTATTGAATTGGCTGGCTGGTTCTGAGGGTTGGAACAGAGACCCACAGGTTAATGAATGAAGATGACATCATCACATCAGATGTTCTGAATTTTGGTGCCCATATGTTCCTTTTATGTCAATACACCATCATACTGGAGTGGATGTATTGCATGACAGTACAGCTCCAAAAAATATCAAGTATTCTGTTGGGACATCCAAGATCCTTGGCAGGATACATCCCATACAGCTTTGTGGCATTGCAACAGTGATCCACCGATGAATATACAGTATATCCAGTTGGTGAATGTATGTATATGTTATACCAGACTGTCATGCCATCCAGGGACAGCTCCATGTCTTATGTCTATTACTTTCTGGGACAGACTCCAGCTTTCCCACAACTTTTTAAAATTATTTTTAAGTGAGTGAACTGCTGGGCCTGCTGTCCTCCTCTTTTTTTAACACCTTTATTAAATTATCACTTAAGACACAGGGAAACATGCTTTTATATAAAAGAAAAGAAACTGTATTAAACTATTCCCAGTTGCAAACATTATACATCACATATATTCTTTCATGTATTTATCATCACTTCAACATTATATAAATTGATCGAATCATGCCTCCCCTTAAAACTCACTCTTCCAAAACATTGTTCTGCATGTTCATAGGTAGGTACTAGGCTATCGGCCCTGGGGCCTATATAAGCCTAGCCAAAAAGGTTCCCTGGCTTTCACCACCCAAGAAAATTATTTTCCTGTGCCCCTGTCAAGCAGTGCCACAGAAGTGATCCCCAGGGTGAATTTTCTATTTCCCATCCAGTCAAGGTTTTTCTTAATGAGGGCCAATGAGGAGCTTTGCTTGACATGAATGGGTAGTTTGTTCCAGAGTAAGGGAAGTCTCTGGGACAGGAATCTATCCCTCCAGCATGTTCTGTTTATTGTGGTGACAAGGTTTAGGTCCCTGGAGCATGTGGTTTGGAGAGATTGGGATTTCTTTAAGTGTAGCATGTCCAACAGCTTTGGGTTTGACATAGTTTTGTATGTTAGGCAGAGATCGCCTGAGTAGGTGATATGTGACAGAGTAGAGCTGGAGTTTTTTGAGACGGTCTGCGTATGGCATCTATATGAGGCCAGTAATCCTCTTAGTGAGGTATTTTTGTGGCCTTTCCAATTGTTGTAGGTGTCTTGTGAGATGCATGCCAAACGGGCCATTGTACTCTATAATGGGTCTGATGAGGGATGAGTAGAGAGGAACAATGACCTCCTTTTTTCTAGAGGAGAACCCTTTTGTGATGAAGTGTGCCATGTAGAAGGATTTTCCGACTACTGTGGCGATGTGGTTATCAAAGGAGAGACTACTGTCCACCTGTGTCCCGCAGTCTCTCATCACACTTTCAGTGTTTAGAATGCTACTGCTTATATGGTAGTTCATGGGTGCAGAGTTTTTCCCAAAGGGGATGACAATGCACTTATTGGCATTGAGCTTGAGACCATGACTTTAACACCAAGCATCTGTCTCTGTGAGGCCCTTTTGTAGAATGTCTACATCATTAGGTGATTTTATTATGGCTCCCAGTTTGGAGTAATCTGCAAAATTTATTAACCAAAGACCTTCTGTGTTGGCCTGCACTTCAGAGAAGTAAATGCCAAACAGGAGAGGACTCAGGACTAAACCCTGTAGTACTCCACTTGTCACTGGTCTGATGTCAGACTTGGAGTCGGCTACTTTTACTCTGTGGGTTCTGTCAGTGAGCCAGTTGGCCACCCATCTTGCGACATAGGGATTTATGCCCAGTTTAGTGAGTTTATCTATAATTCCAGATTGGGGGATGGTATCAAAAGCCTTGGCAAGGTCAAGATAGGCTGTGCGCATTACCTTGCCCTCATCTACAGCTGTAGTGACTGCTTCAAAGTCAATCAGGTTTAGTAGACATGATCTACCTTTTACAAAACCAAACTGAGTGGGGTCCAGGGTTTGGAAGTTACCCAAGTCTTTGTTTATAAGCTCCAAGATGGTAAGTTCCATGGCCTTGCAGATCAGGCTCATCAGGCTAATAGGGTGGTAGTTTCTGGGGTATGTGGTGGCACTCCCTTTGTGGAGTGGGATAACCATTGCTGTGTGCCATTCAGTAGGCACATAGCCTGGGGTGAGGCTATGATTGAACATGGTACTTAGGTGGGGTGCCAGTTCATTCTGTAGTTTGTGCAGTACGCAGCCAGGGATGTTGTCTGGTCCCATGGATGCTGTGTTCTTGGCTTTGGAGAGTGCGGTCTTTACTTGTTCATCAGTGATTACAGGGGCTTTGCTTTCTTCCAGTATTAAGATGGGCCCTTTGTAGGGTGAGAGGGAGTTAAGGTTAGCACTGAACCTATCTGCTAGGATGTTGGCAATATCAGTTGGTTCTATATATTTAGTGTGATTGTGGTGTAGTGCAGAGCAGATCTGAGTGTTGCCATTGAGATTCTTGACATAGCTGTAGAATGCTTTGTGGTTGTATTTGGAATCAGTGGCGATTTTATTTTCATAACTGTCTTTGGAGGATTTTACAAGGGATCTCAGCTTCTTGCTTGTATGTATAGTTAAAATCCACACAAAAGCATCAAGCAAACAGTTGAATAACCACAAAAAAAAAAAATTCGAGTAGACTCAAAAAGAAGGCTCACACAGTATTTGATTTTGTTATTTATATATCATTTTAAAGGTTGTCTTCAATAGCAAGAAGTCTTTACATTTTTATTGTGCATGTATCTTTACAACATGATTATTTAAATCGTCAAATGTTTTATGGATTTTCATCTGATAAAGTCCCTGAGAATGAAGGGGTGGAAAGCACCTATTATATTTTGCACTATTATTAAATGTTTTTTGCTGTTCTGTACAGTTGTATGGTCTTTTCTTGTAATAACTCTACTAGGAGCTATATTTTGTGGTGGTTCTGCATGCATTGTTCCCAAAATTTCCATTTTGTTTATGTAATTTGCTCCTACCCTTTTCCTAGCTTTTTTGGCAGCCACCAGAAAAAGGAGTTATGAACTCACCATAATGTTGCATGTGTGTTGTCCTTCCCGCCTTCATTCTTCACTGGTTGGGGTTCGGAACTGATCCTTGGTTCTGACTCGGATGTATACAAAAGCTTGAGGTCTTCCACTGGCTCGTGGTTGTATCCCTATCCCATCATGCCCTAGGAAAGCTCCCCAGATCTTGTTTGCTAAAAAAACAATATGTAATAGAAAAACTTACTCCAAATTTATTGAGAAGAAGAAGAAGGTCGGAGAACATATTTTCCCAATCATGACCACTCTGTCCTCCAGAAGCCAAAAGCTGGGGGAGGGAGGGTGGGATGTGAGAATGAAGGTGAGATGGAACACACATGGAACATTATGGTGAGTATATAACTTCTTTATGTGATGTTGTCCCATCTCGCCTTCATTCTTCACTGGTTGGGATAGCATCCCTAGCACCATATTTCTTGGGTGGCTCACGGGAGAATATTCTTCAGAACAGTGGACCTAAAAGACGCCCTGTTCCTGGAGGCCAAATCCACTCTCTAATCAATGATAAAGGTATGAGGCATTGTCCATGTTGCAGCAGCACAAATGGTGTCAATTGGTAGTCTAGCCAGAAAGGCAGACGAGGCTGCTATGGCTCTCATAGAATGACCCTTGACTTTAAAGGGTAGATCTTTGTTGTGAAATTTGTATGTAAAGGTAATGCAATCTGATAGCCATTTTGAAAGTGTGACCTTAGATACAGGAACACTTTTTAGAATTTGAAAATGAAACAAATAATTGGTCAGATTTTAAAAAGTCCTTTGTCCTATGTAAGTAGAAGTGTAATTGTCTGTGTATGTCCAGATGGTGTAGCGAATATTCTGCCTTGCTGCCATAGTTAGGAAAAAATACTGGTAGTTCTATGGACTGATTTAATTTAGGCTCTGAGCATACTTTTGGTAGGAAGGATGGGTTTATTCGAAGGGAAACTCTGTCATTGTGGAAAAACATGTAGGGGGCTTTATAGATGATGCTTGTAGCTCTGAAACTCTTCTAGCAGAAGTGATGGCAATCAAAATAATTGTTTTCCATGTCAAGAACTTTAGAGCACGGGATGATGCAGGTTCAAAGGTTGAAAGAATCAAGCAGGATAAAACAAAGTTTAGGTCCCATGGTGGTAAAGGGGTCTTAATGAGTGGTCTTAATTAGTGCCCTTCAGAAAAGCTTTGCATAGTCTGTGAAACATCAGACTGGGGCCCAGATCACTTACATGAAAATTAGATATCGCTGCTAACAGGACCTGAATGGTAGCCACAGCTGCGCCTTCATTGAACAGCTTCATTAAAAATTCAATAATGGAATCTATGGGTACAGAGAAGGGATCAATGTGGTTACTTAATGCCCAGGAAGAAAATCTTTTCCATTTACTTAAGTATAATTTCCTCATTGAAGCTTTATGAGACGAGATCAAGATATGTTTCACAGATGAAGAAAGGTTAGGAAGCCTGGCCATATTTGGAATCAGAGCAACCAAGCTGTCAATTTGAGGGTTTGAAGAGAGGGATGGAGCATCCCTGACGCATCAGTCAGAAGGTCCAGAACTGGGTCCAGAACCCACAGCTCCTCCTGGAGATGAGGCCAAAGGAAGGGAAGGGGAACCAGTAGGGTTGCCAACCATCTGGAATTCCCCTGGACTGTCTGGAATACAGAGACTGCCTTTTCTTGTCTGGAAAAAATAAAAT
The DNA here is from genome assembly GCF_019279795.1 of Protopterus annectens. Classification (NCBI taxonomy): domain Eukaryota; kingdom Metazoa; phylum Chordata; order Ceratodontiformes; family Protopteridae; genus Protopterus; species Protopterus annectens. The sequence goes on from NC_056744.1 coordinate 743,365,024, forward strand.
CTTCTTTCAATTAAAAAATTTTTTTTTAAAGGGTGTCCTTCTTTAAGAACACAGTTTGCGTCTGGTCGCCGTCACAGAGACACAGAAGCCGAGGTTCTCACTTATGTGATGGATGACGTCTTCATCTTCCGTGCGGCAGGTGGAATTAGAATTTCAGTCTCCACTTTCTTGAAGATGTTTGGACTGCAGCGAACCACCACGAACGGTCAGAGTCAGACAAATGAAAGAAGTAGGTGTATGTGTGTGTGTGTGTATACTGCTTTCTAGATAGGTAAGAGGGATCAGTATATCTGTTAACAACGATACACAGAGTATCAGTTAGGAGAATGAACAGGCTAAGTGGACCAGAAGGATTCTGTTTGCGTCCAGCTTCTGTTCTTCAGTCGTTCTAAACTATATACATATATTCTGCCTCTTCAAGTGTTTTGACTAGTCTACTAATATATTCTTTCTTTCTTTTTTAAGTTTATTCAGTCAACAGATTAAGGGATGTTTATATTTTGGTATTCTCTGGATTCAGTCAATGCACAATGCATCTTCTTCAGTAACATGACGCAGCGTACATTTTGTTGTATTTTTTGACTTGGTAACACAAAGTAGACATGAAGGTTTATTTTTGTGAGTGTTTGATAGAATGCACCATGTTTAAATTAATTTGCCCATTAACCAAGTATGCAAGTGATTTTTTCTGAAACTTGAGAAAAATATCTCCAGGATTTGCAGCATTTCATCATTTTGTCTTAAATTTTATCTGCTGCGAGCCGTATGATGCAGCCATAATGCAATTTTTGGAATGTTGTTCTAGATGCACCTTTTCAGCATGTACTTGTCTAAAGCTGAAAGTATTTTTGTGCAGTTAATAGTGGCACAGTAAACTACATTTAGTTTAATTCTATATCAGTGCAGCTGCATTAACTAACTAACCAGAGGCAATACATTATTTTCTGTGACAGAAAACGAATCGGTTGCTGCCCATCTGTAAATATTTGAGTTTGTTTGCATAGTGTCACACAAAAATCAGAAATGTGCAGAATGAGGGAGAGAAAGAAGTGGAGGTTAGGTAAACAGCTGTGAAAATCATGTCAGTAAATGTAGGAGTCTAAGACATGTGATGAGTATGTATATCTCTTTCTTCCTGACATCTAACTCTCAGAAAAGAATATAACATCATGCTAGCTGGACACAAAGTCTCTCTGTAGTGTGTCAGCCCTTTTTTCCTAATTAAATGCTCCTTCATTTCCATCCATCATGGTACTACCCCCATGAAGCACCATTATCAATGTAAGGCCAGAATCGTGTAAATCAGTTATTAAGAATAATATATGCCCCTTTAGAGACAGCTTCCTGTTTCACAGAAACACAGCTGTAAGCTGCATGCTATAATATGTATATAATAACCCATTATGAAATTCTTTGCAACATGCTGAGGACCAGGCATCAGTTCACGACAGTTACCACACTAAGAATGCATGCTACCACTTAATATTAATTTGTGCTTGCATATGTTTAATGCAGAATTATTCACGACTTTAACTTCTGCAGAGATTTTGCATATTGACTGCTAATAGTGGATTGTAATGAAAGTAGTCCTTTATGGTTGAAATGATCTGAATTAGGCAGTTTTTTGTCAATATTGGTTTATATGTTTTGTTTCATTGCTTACTGGAAAATATTCAAAACTATAAATTTAAAACAAATGTTGCTGTATTATTCAAGGTATATCATTTAATTATCATATATTATAATTTAATAGAATTAGGAAGGTGAATCAAAGAACTTTTGCATGGTCCTAAAAATATGTGCAAGGGGCCTATGATATGAAAACAGCCCAAAGCTAAAGTTAACCCACCACTGGCGGCCACTGTGGCCAGATGCATTTTCTTTGAATGTGGGTTTCAGTGCTGTTTCAGTGAATGTGAGTTTCAAAGGAAGAGAAGTTTTAATGCCAAGTCTGTTTTCACTGTGAGACTGTATTGCTTTGTTGATCAAATAAGTATGGTTTGTACTACAAAATTTGAAATAAAAGTTTTAAATTAAATCCAAATATCTGTAATCATTGTAGAAGCAAAGCAGAAGACAATATGCACACAGAGTTTTGAACAGTGTTTATGGCAACTGGGCAGAAATAGCCAAGTAATGGGACACTGGAATGGCTGCATTGGGGGTGGGGGGTGGGGGTGGGGTCAAAATTAAACGCATTTTGCTTTCACGTACATGTCCAGAATTTTTGACATGGAAAGTTGGCAACCCTAGGAACCAGATTTGATGAGACCGGTATGGGGCAATGAGAATCAAACTGCTTTACAATGAGATGACTTTCCGAAGAACTTTGGGTATCAAGATAAGGGAGGGAAGGCATAGAGAAGACCCAAGGGCCAATCGTGTACAAGTGAATTCCTTGTCGACTCCCCTGGAGGGGACATTAGGGCAAAATAGCTGCTGCATTTGGCATTCATGAACATGGCAAAAAGGTTGCGGAAAATCATCTCCACTACTACTTGTTTTAGGGACCACTTGTGAGGCATCAGAATTGCTCTGCTGAGTTTGTCTGCTGTCACGTTGGGTGGGGTGAGATCCCCCACTACCATACTCTCAGGGCCTCTCGACAAAGGGTGTAGGACCTGGTCCCTCCTTGTTTGTTTATGTACCTAACAACTGACATGCCCGTTTATATTGCAATAGTTCCTAATGGAAGAGAGTGCTGAAGTGCTTGCAATGCCAACAGCACTGGTCTCATCTCTAGGATGTTGATGTGCAAATGGGCCTCATGATCTTGCCAAGTGCCTTGGACTGTCCTTCTCAGAAAATGCCCCCCCCCCGCCAATCTGGGAAGCATCCGTGGTTACTGTGGCTAATGGCTGTGGAAGAACAAAGGGCCGGCCTAATGCCACATGAGTGGATTGAAGCCACCAGTGAAGGTGTTTCTTGCAGGACTCCATTATCAGAATTTGGTGGGACATGGGCAGTTCCTGCAATGACCACTGAGTGAATAGTAGCCACTGCAGAATCCTCATGTGCAGACACGCTAATGGAACTATGTTTGTTGCTGCTGCCATGGTTCCCAAGACTTTCTTTTCTTAGAAATAAGGTTTAAGATCTGATGTTGCAGCACTTGAACTCTATCTGGAGGAAGTTTTGCCATCATTTTTACTGTGTCTAGCTCTGCCCCTATAAAAACAGTATGTTGAGATGGCAACAAGGCAGATTTTTCATAATTTATCATGATTCCTAGATGACAGCAGAGGAGTAATGTGGTGTCTCTTGCTTTTAGTAGTACATACTTGGTGGTGGCAGTCAGGAGCTAGTCGTCCAGATATGGAAACACTCGAAATCCTAGATTTCTCAAGTGAGCCATGATTACTGCCATACACTTGGTGAACACTCTGGGGGCTGTAGTGAGACCAAAGGGCAGGGCCTGAAATTGGTAGTGACTGGCTCCCAGAAGGAAGCACTGGTGACTCCTGGATGGCCTCTCCATTTTTATGTGGTAGTACGCATCCTGGAGGTCTACAGAGCACATCCAATCGTCTTTTCCCAGAAAAGGGAAAATCGACTGCATTATTACCATCTGGAACTTTGTTTTTCTTACTGATTTGTTTAATCCGCTGAGATCCAGTATGGGTTTCCAGTCCCTTGTTCTCTTTGCCACTAAAAATAATCTTGAGCAAGTTCTGGATCCTATTTGGTCTGTGGGGACTGTTTGGATGACTCTTTTTTTCTAATAACTTTTGAATTTCTAAAGTTGCCTGTTCCTTCTGACTGGGTGGAATGTCTGGGATGTTCTTTTTATTTGGAACAGGGAAGGAAAATGGTATAGAGTAACCCCTGGATATGATACTCTGTGCTCACTTGTCTTTTTATTTCCAGCCAGGCTTCTGGGTACAAGGATAAGCAACCCCCGCCTGCCTCCAGAGCAGGACAGATGGGTCTTCCTTCAGGAGCACTGAAAGGGCCTAGCAGGGAATGAATCCCTGTCACCCTGATTTTGTGGACCCCCTCTGCCACATGGACAGCATCTTCCATTAATACTCCCCCCTCTGCCCCTGTGGGAAGAATCACCACGTGTGTCTTGAAAAGCTCTCTGGTATTTTCGGAACTACATTTTTACTCCCTTTTGGATAAAGTCTAGAAGGTAGAGAAAAACAGACTTCTACGGCAGAGAGGGTTTTTCCTTCTTACTCACACCTGGTTGGTGTGCCCTTACCTTTCGGCCCAAACAAGGATGAACTATCGAAGGGGCATTTATAAAGGAAGATTTAAAGGGCTCCACAAAATCAAACAAGAGCATCCAGGAATGTCTCCCTCAGGGAAATTCATGAACCCGCTGCTCTACTCACTCCATCTGCTGCATAAGAAATGAGTTTCATGGAGGAGTTAGCCACAGAGTTTAAGGTGGCGAGCTGAGAGGAAACTTTGTCTGATACACTCCAAGGTACAGTAGCTGCCGGGGTATCTACTAGCACTTTCAGGAGATCTCTTTGTAGCCTAGTAAAGTGTGTCAGATAATTCAGCGATCTGAGTGCAAAAGTCACTGAAGAGAACATGTGCTTCCTATACCTGTCCATCTTATGAGTCTCCTTGTTCGGTGGATGGACAGACGAGGATGTCTCAAAAAGTTACTTTTTGGTGGCTGCTGCCACTACAATAGCATCTACTGGAACACCCCAGTAGAAATACTTATCTGAAGCTGCTGAGATAAACTTGTTTGGCCTCAGAGGAACTGGCTTTACTGCGTCTTGAGACTCCCATGCCTTTCGACTAATTCTAAGAGCTCGTCGAAAGCTGGAGACACCCAACAGGCGGAAGGGTGAGACCCAAAGGCTTTCAGGTATACAGACTCCTCCTCAGAAGGGTCAATGGACTTCCAGCCACCTCTCTGCTTAAGGATTTCTAGGACGTCTGCAAAGGAGACATACTCAGAGGGTGACCGTGGGGATCCTTCTAACTCGAGGTCAGTATCAGAGGTGACTGACTCCTCTGGGGAATCTAAATGTTGCTTCTTGCAAAGTCTCTTTCGAGGGACCTCTCCAGAAGGGTATTCTGGAGAGGTTTCAGAAGAGAGGGGGGTTCTCCTGTTGGGGTATCCTGAGGCCTAGGGTCTCCACATGTCTGTGGGTGGTGTGGTCAGATGCTGGGGCTTTTGGGGGAAGAATGTTAGTACCTAAGAGTGGAGCTGACTGAAGAAAAGCACCCTTCTCATTACCTCAAAAGCCCACCCCTTCCCTGATGCGATGATGCCTCTGGCTCCAAAGAGCCAGAAGGGATCCCTGGGACCAAGGGGGTTGGGCTCAGAGGCCGATGTAAGAGCCAAGCTCACCCAAGTTGAAGCCCCAAGAGGTAAGTTCAGATCCAACAAATGTCCAATCTGACTACCCTCCCTGGACCCAACTGGAGAGCATCAGCTACTAGACCCTTTGAGTTCAGATGGAACCAAGGATGTCAGACCCAAAGAACCTGTAGTAGGTCTTGGTGCTGACGGTTCTATTACAATAGGTTCCAAACATTCCAGCTCCAAGGTCCCAGCTTGGCTTGTAGGAGTAATTGATGTGGAAGGGATGACCCTGGTCAGCTCTGAATCCTTCTGGGTTGGACCCAATAGAAGTTTGGCCAGTGCTGGTGTCCTTAAAAGTCTGCACACCACCATATGCACATCATCATCAGCAAAACTCTTGGAGGACTGACAGGATGGAGGAGCAGGAGATCTGATCGGTTGAAGAGGTGACATTAAGGTAAAGGAGACTGGTACCAATACTGGGGACCAGCTCCGTACTTCAAATTCTATCGGCCCCGATACTAAAGGAGCTGATAATGAAGATTTTTCGGGCCCAACAATTTTCAGGTCCGGAGAAGAAACTCTAGTCTGCTTTTTTGCTGGCTCCGATTGGCCAGAAGAAGGAGATAACCTTTTCCCAGATTTATCATATTTGAATGAAGGAGACTTGGTCAATTTAGAAGTGCCCTGACCTCCTTCTAATGTTTCAGTGAAGGGGGACTTCAGTAAACCTCTGACAATAAGCTTGTTCTTCCTTTCAAGAAACATTCTACAACTAAAAGAGTGGCAAATGGAACAGGTTTCTTGCAGATGCAAGTCCCCAAGACAATATACACAAATAATGTGTCCATCCCTGATCGACATTTTCTGGCTACACTTCACACACTTTTTAAACCCAAAGGGTTTGGTCTCTATGTTCCTTAGACATAACTGACAGAGAAGAACAAATATAAGAAAAAGTGTACAACTACTTATAGATAAAGCCAAGCTATGACTACACTATATATAAAACTTTTTTTTTAAACAAGAAGACAAAAACCTTAGCAAATGCAGAAAATGGGGAAAGAAGTGGCAGTTCTCTAACTAAAACAAAACTACCTAGTTAAAAGGGAGGGGGAAGGGAAGAGGATAGCCCTCTAACTTAAACAGGCAACAGTAGCCCTCTAACTCAAATGAGTTGCCGGTTTTGGTTAGGAGTAAGTAACAGGAGCAAAAAGATTCTTCACACATACTCAAAATGAAACGTGTGTGTAAAAGGGCCAGGTAAAGGATGGAAAGAAAGCCCTCTAACTAAAAACAGGCTTTAAACAGTAAATTTTAACCAGGATAGGGAGTAACACAGGCCTAACAAACAAAAACAACGTTCCAGAAAGCAAAGCAGAAGAACGAACTCTCTAAACTAACTAGATTATTATTTAAAAGCTAATATTTGCACCCAATCTGTTTAGCAACAAACGAGATCTGGGGAGCTTTCCTAGGGCATGATGGGATAAGGATGCAGCCACTAGCCAGTGGAAGACCTCAAGATTTGTATACGACCGAGTCAGAACAGAGGATCGGTTCCGAACCCCAACCAGTGAAAAATGAAGGAGATCTAGGACATCACATTTAAACTTAACAAGGTATTACTATATCTAGGCAATTCAGATCCTGTATCCCAGCTCAAAAAAATAATTATTTTCTCTCAGTATTTATGACAGAGTACTCTAAGGAATTTTTAAAGTCTGCCAACTCATTACATTCCCAAACATATGCTTCCAGTTACCTTTCTTCCCTATCACACCTCCAACATTTGATATACACCTGAGGAATTTCCCCCATGCTTCATCATCATAATCTCTTTCCACTTTAAATTATAGCTTTCTGCTTGTGTTATGTATACAAACCTTAACTGTGTAGCTGTAAAATATCCTTTCAAATCAGATAATCCTAATCTGCCTTGTTCTACTGGAATAATCAATTTAGCCTGCTTGAACTTTACCCTTTCTCTCTCCCAGATAAAATTCTTCAACTCATTATTAATTACTGTACACAACTTCACCTCTGGTTGTTAAAATATGCTTGACTGGTACATAAAACTAAAGGGACTAAAACATTTTCACTGCTTGCATCTTGCTATCCACATCCATAAACAAGAGCTTTGAGTTTCTCTGTTTGTGTATTATCATTTGCTCACCCCTCAGGTGCCACAACATAATCCTTTTTAATTCATACTCATAAATACTTCATTTTTTTTGATTACCACACCAATTATATGCTTGAACTAAAACAGTTAAACTAATAATGCAAAACTCATACATCGCTCCTACTGGGACAACTCTATTTAGCAAAATAATATAATATAATATGCATAACATGTAAAATTCATAAAATGTTTGCTATGTAGAATAATATACATTTCTGCACTAAAAGGTTTTTAAGAAACTGCTTTAAAAATATATAGCTGTGATTATCTTAAAAGACTTTTCAGTTTTAAAATACATCTCATTAAGACCTGGATAGAGAGATGCAAACGTACGTAGTTGCCAAAACAATTCCATTTTTTCAAGTAACAAATGTACTGGGACACCTCTAGCATCTGAGGTTACACATTCTATAACTCTAAACATAAAACCATGATTAGGAAAAGAGTGAGTGTGACTAGCTAAGGCATTGTCTAGTTTGTTATTTCTAATGTTATATAAATGTTTATATACTCTGTCCTTCAACCTTCTATCAGTTTTTCCGATATAGAAGGCAGGGCAGCCGTGACACTTAGCAAGATTGACCACTCCTTTTGTATTACAATCAAACCTATGTTTAGTAGTATAACTAACCCCTCTGATAGAGAAGTTTGTCCCTACCTCTATGTATCTACAAATATGTGCACATATGACATTTATACATGCCCCCCATGTTTTGTACTAAAATTAATAGGTTTATGAGTTTCTAATAGATTCTTCAAATTCCTACCTTTCTTAAAGTCTACCTCAGGAAAATCATGTAGTTCTTTAACAGTAGGTAGGGTCTGTTTTTATAAATTCCCAATTTTTTTGTATTACGTTTACAAAATCATAACTATCCATATAAAATGTGAGAATAAGACAACATGGGTCCACAGGTTTGCTAGGTAGCTCATCCAATAAGGTGGCCTTAGCTAGACACACTCACTCTTTTCCTAATCATGGTTTTATGTTTAGAGCTAAAGAATGTGTAACCTCAGATGCTAGAAGTGTCCCAGTACATTTGTTACTTGAAAAAATTGAATTGTTTTGGCAACTACGTACGTTTGCATGTCTCTATCCAGGTCTTAATGAGATGTATTCTATCAAATGTATTTTAAAACTGAAAAGTCTTTTAAGATAATCACAGCTATATATTTTTAAAGCAGTTTCTTAAAAACTTTTTAGGGCAGAAATATACATTATTCTACATAGCAAACATTTTATGAATTTTACATGTTATGCATATTATATTATATTATTTTACTAAATAGAGTTGTCCCAGTAGGAGCGATGTATGAGTTTTGCATTATTAGTTTAACTGTTTTAGTTTGTTTAAATTACATGTTTTTTGGAGTATGTACACAATTAAAGTCAGAAACTCATTTATAGGTAGGGTTTCTGACTTCTATACTTTTCATATAGCATATTAATTATTTTATAATTTTTTTAGAATGTTTTTAGAATATTTATAGATATATATATATATAAATTATGATTTAAATGAATAAATATGTTAGGTTTTAATTAATTTATCTAGAAGTAGATATAATTCATGGTATGTGTGTTTAAGGCATTTTGGCTTAGGCTGTGAGGGAATGTATATGCATTGGTTGGTGTTGATCAGCTGTTCTAATTAGTAGGGTGGATCAGCTGACTGATATGCATGTTATATACTGTGTTTTGAATATTTAATTGCATCTAAAGAAGTCTAGTTATCTAGCCAGACGAAAAGCACTTTATGGAATAAAAAGTTTGCATTACTAGCGTGTAAGCTCAAGGATTTATTCTTTTTGTAAAGCATCAGACGTTTTAATACTATGTTTATTTTCATTGTGAGACAGTATTACTTTGTTTAGCAGATCCGATATCTATTAGTGTTTGCGTATTGTGCTATAAAATGTAAAAATAAAATCCAAATAATCAATGTAGAAGTAAAGTAGTATGCACATTAGTGTTTATGGTAAATGGGGCAAAATAGCCAGGTAATGTGACATTGGAATGGCTGCAGGGGGACACCTAGTACCATATTTTGGTTGTATGTTCAGTTTGCATTTTAAAGTTGGTATCCCATAATTCCAGTGGAGTGGGCGGGGTTACATAATTATGTATGCTAATTTTATGTTAATCAGCGTACGGATTTGAACCTATTTTTCATGGGCCTTGTCCAGATTTTTGATATTTCCAGATTGAGAGGTATGCTGTGCCCTCCTTTACACTAACTGTTGTCTGTTCTTATCTTTATTCCCTTCCCACATGTGAAAAACATCTTGCAAGTTTTAAGATATTAACTTATAGCCATAAAAATTGTTATGGCTTTTATTGCAAACAACCCGGGATTACAGCACATTAACCTACAAAAGCTTTTGTCCAGCCTTTCGCCTCTTTTTCCATTGTAATGCCTACATTACAAAGTGCTTTAGTATATAACATGCAATTTACATCATGACATGTTTTATACAAACACTTTTAAACTAAAATTATTTTACTAACAGTTACTTTTTTCTTTTCCTTCCCTCCTTTCCCTTCCCTTCAGAGTCCTTCTAAACATTAATGACATGAAGTGGAGTATACACTTCTCATTCCCCCACAAGTTTAACAAAGTAAACAAAAGTACACTCTCTCTGTTTTTTCTTGTAAAGCCATATGTCACAAATGTGACTGAGGCTTTATAATCTCACATTTATTCCCTAATTTCAGTGTTGCTGATCATTTTCTTGTTCAACTCCATCTCCCAGCCCCAGACTCCCGTTCAAGTTCAAGATTCTCCTAGTCAGTTCCTGTGCTTTCTCTCTCTCTCTCTCTCTCAAGCATTTCCTTTGGAACACTGCAAAAGTTTATTTCACTGGCAAAGTCTATCTATGAGCTTTGCTATCCGAATAATGAGAAGATGAGTTCCCTTCTATTTGTTAGCTGACTTTTTGTTGGACAAACTTTCGTAATTCCTCCTTAGCCTGTTTTGCATCAAAAATTACTTTGATCCTCCAGGAAAAATATTCTGAAGAGTGCTAAATACAACAGGTTGAATCTCATACCAGCCCCTCAACACTGACTGACTGCTGGGATAAATTTGCTTCTTTTCTGCCTGGTGTACAGTGAATAATCATTTTCCACAAACACTTTGTCTCTTCAATTTGTAATACTTTGCGTTTCTGCCACAGTTTTGTCAGGATCATTTTTTTTCTGTTGGTGTGATTGCATCTTTACTAATACAGGCCTTGGCTGTTTTCTTCTCATGGCCAGGTTTGAAGCAGACACATTATGTGCTCTTTCAATTAACAAATTCCACTGAGGAATTCCAGTCCAGTTGCTTCTTTGTGGTTTTGTAAAATCAATACAGTCTGTTCTTTCCAGTTTCTCTGGAACAGCAGAAAATCTTAGGTTTTCCCTGTGTACTCAGTCCTATAATTAACATTTTTAAACAGCTCTTCTTCAGCAGTCTTGCACTCAGTGACCATTTTCTTCATTTCAACCTCTGATATTTTTGCAGTTTTATCAGTTAATTTGAATAGCTGTCTAAAACTTCTATTTTTTTTCCAGCCCTTTATTTGAGTTGATATATTTCTTCAGTGATTCATTTATTTTAATCGGCTCAAAGGACATTTGATTTATTTTTTTCCTCTATATTACTGGAAGCCAAGTCTTGCACCAAAGCTGGAGTTGAACTGCTTTTTTCTAAACAGATGCAGGATTCTTCCAAGTCAGTGTTTTCTCTTCATCTTTACTAGATGATGTTCTTTTAGGCTCTCTTTCTTCTTTGCTGGCATTCAGGCAGCGTACTTATTATCAACTGAATTTACTAAATCTGGCAGAGTTACTAGTCTATATCTCTTAAGTTTTTTTTCACAGTGGGAGAGCTGAAATTCAGCTGTTGATCAGTGTGCAGTTATACTATCCTTTGTGAACCCTTTTCAGGCCAAGACGCAGCGAACCTTACTATAGCCAGCTGACTAGCATGTTTCTTGGGCAGTGACAGGAAACTAAAGCATCCCAAGAAAACCAATGGAGCTATGTGGAGAACATGCAAACTTCACAAAGAAAGTCAATGGAGGTAAATCATGATTCAACCTTAGAACTTGGACCCAGGATTTCTACAAGAGGCAAGTCTGAATGTTCTATCTGTCTGGTTTAACTTGAATGGCAGAGTATATATTTTGTAGTCAGCTCAGGAATCTGAATATTTTTATTCATTTTACTGCTGCATATAGTAACACTACAAATCTAATCATACAGATCAGGTGCTGCAACAGCAACGTATTTGCATTGTTGGCAGAGTTTGCTGATAACTCTAGGAACGTAAAGGAATGGCTATGGAGATCTGGATAAAACACTGATCATGTGCTTATTTTATAAAGTGCATTACAAAGTCTTTCATTATGAAACAAATTACACAGTCATAACATGGGGGATGTTGCAGGGATATGAGCATTACAAACAGAATTGCCAAATTTATTAAGAAGACTAGGCAAAGGCTTCATCTCCTGCAAATCTTATCTAGTGGGTTATGCAGGCAGTTTTATATTATGGATTGGGAAGTGCTGATATTTTCTGAACTCTGTACTCCTTCTAATGTATGGACTAGAGTGCATGAGAGAATCAGAATCTGTGGATATTGGGCAGGAGCTGTGGGAAAGAAACTCTTCTGAGTGCTGAAAGAATTTTCTCAATTTGTTGGAAGATTCCTGGTGTTCTACAGCTGCTTGAGCCTCAGCTGCTTGAATTCTACTAACTTGCAGCCAGGGAAATGAATGGCTGTAACACCACTCAACCAGATGAGTGTGCTTGAATTTGAATGCGAGTTCAGCAACATAGCTATCACACCATCTGCTGGCATCCTAAAAGATGGACACAAGCAACCTCTCGCCCAAACCAGGTAAGTGGAGAAGAGGAGCCTGGGATGATGCTTTTAGACTTGTGGAGGGGGACTGGGAGTACAGTGGGAGCCTTATGGTTAGGGAGGGGGACAGGGATTTCAGGTTTAAGGAGTGATAGGGTCTTTAGTCTTTGGGAAGGATCAGATATTTTAGGTTTAGGTGGTGATCATGGATAGGAGGGGAGGGGGAAAGGAATTTTTTAGGTTTAAGGAGCAATAGGGACTTTAGGTTTAGGCAGCTATTGTGGATGCGAGGGGAAGGGGATTTTAGGTTTAGAGATCAATAGAGACTTTAGGGGTTAGGGGTGGGGATTTTTCATTTAGGGAACGATTCTGCATGGGAGGGGAAGAGGATTTTAAGTTTAGAGAGCGATCTGGAATGGGAGGGGAATTGGGATTTTAAAGATAGGGATGGGAAGGGGATTTTATGTTTAGGAAGGGTTGTGGGACTTTAGGGTTAGGCACTGGGTGTGAATTATTTTAGGGTTAGAATAAGGGTTCTGGTAGGGATAGGTAACATTATGGGAGACAGGCTACTGGAAGTTACAGCACTTGCTGAAACAAGGAAGTGGCAGCAAGAAGTGTGTCTTGAGCAAATGTACCTTGAGTACATGTATTAGACCCAATGATCTCACCTCCCCAATGAAAAACAACACACACATTCCAGATGCAGTACTTGAATAATAAGTTACAGTTCAACAGAAGCATTATTTTAATGTTTATTCATATAATACAGATTTGGTTAAAAGTATAACAAAGTTTCAGAATAAAAGTGCATAACAATGAGGCACAGGCTGGAATGGCATTCACTAACAGGCAGAAAAATTAATGCCAAGTGGGAAAATGGACATGCTCAAAAAATATAATCACTTGAATGTATGCCATCTAGGCAGCCAGGAAGCAAATCCTCTGCTTTTTTTCCCCAAAGCAGTGCTAACACAGTGCAAGTTCAGGTCTTTAAAATCATTTACTTTGAGGCTTGCATTCATATGTTAAAATAAAAATGATGTACAGTAGAAACCATTTAAACATTATTAGGTTAGTGAGTTTACATTACAGGAATAATTTAAACATATACCAGTAATGACCATTTACTCAAAGGAGCTAAATACTTTTTATGTAATTAAATCTTTGACAGTTTTACAAATCCCACCATCAAGTTTTACTTTGTGACCAATATTTAACATACTAGGCATCTACAGAACTATGTGTTTTGTCTTTAACCCAACGTTTGACTAATCTGCAGACCAAATAAAAAAACAAAACAATGGATACAATGCAGTGTCTGGGATACAGTACTGCAGTGCAAATATCTGGAAGTTTAAGTCTTACTAGATCACACTATTGTATTATGAAGGAAACCACACCATTTTCTAACAGCTGAGACAGAGGAATACTGTCCCAACATATGAAAGAGAAAGACAACTACCTGCAGAAAAGTCTGCCAGTTGAGGCAAACATCAAGTGTTTTTTTTTTACACACTCGAGAAATTGTTTACTATGTTACACTTGAGCCCATTAAAATTTTTATTGTATATTTCACAAAGTTAATGTTTTAAGAAAAGTATTCAACAAGCCATATATTCCCTGAGGAAAAGGCAAAAAATAAAGGTCATAATATATTTCAAAAAGCCTTAAAAATGTAAAAATTCAAACACTGCACTCCCAGGTCATAACTTCACATTTTCTTTCACAAAAAATGAAATTACATGATCACAATCTGGAAAGTAAAATATAAACTAGCCTCAATTTGTTTCATATCCAACTGACAGGACATATATGAAAATGTGTACTCAAAACTGAATTATATAAGCTGTATATAAGTATATTTTAAAGAAGGCCACCTCGTAGAACCTCTTTACAAAAGGAGTGAGAGAGTCCGGCAAGGCTTGCTAAAAGGTAAATACGATGTACAATATTTTAAAAATTTCATCTCTGGCTTTGGCAGCATAGTAAAAATACATCACCGCAATATCGAACAAGACATGAACTCTCAGCTTCTTGACATAAAATAAGTCCTCTTAGTGAAATTACTGTTGAGGTTTTATGGTACACTGAGGATTGTAATAGATTTATTAAACTGCTCAAGTGTACTCCGTTCTTACATGATGCAATCTGAGTGTATACAGTACAGAGTAACGAAAATTTAAGTGCAGATTTTCAAGTGCTGCAACTGCATTACTGGAAAATTTTTCCACAATGTTCAAAGTTGAGGACATTTTTGCAAATATTAATACATAAAATGACCACTGTGCTTAAAAGGTGAGGTGCAAATCTTGCAGTTTTCAGACCATTACTACAAGTACACCCAAACTAATTACCTATACTACACAAACTCTGCTCTGTTGCATAAAAAAACATACAGTTAAATGGCTCTTGACAGTTAAACTGGCATACACATTTTGATTATCAACTGATGCACTTCCTCATCAGAGATTTCCCCAAGTACATTTCGGTCACATTTTGCTTACTACAAAAACTGTCTTACTAAACCACAGCTCCAGAAGCTAAAGATGCAAACTGAAAAGTAGTTACAGAGAAACAGACTAGTAGATGCTGTTACATTATTACATTTTTTTCCAGGAGAAAAAATGCTAGCTGACTACAAACAAGAAGCACGCTCTCTAATGTGCACACACACACACACACACGCGCAGACACAGTTCTAATTAACTTATAAATCATAAGTGCAATAAACAAAAGAAAAATAAACACAAAATTGTAACACCAATTTTAACATCTGTACTAAGGTGATTTTAGAACCAGGACTCACACATGCTAATTTACAGCTCTCAGATAAAACAGTACTGGGGGAGCACAGTTCACAATAGTTTCACATCTCTTGAAAGAGACAAAAAGCTACATAAACCTATGGTTGTCTGTGGTATAACATGACTCTAAGAGTTATTAACACATTTAAAGTTAATTATTTTGCCTTAGCTACTTGCAGCCATGCTGTCTGACTGCTCAATGCAGTTTGACCATTTGGGTTTCCACATTTTCCTCTTTACCTTCCCATTATACTAACTCATGGTCAATGCCCCAGTAAGACATTACTGACCCCCAAAAGAAAATGTAGTGACAAAAACAATTACAGCAGTAAATGTCTGAGAATCTCACCAGATGTGAAGCTTCCACAACAGTTTATCAGTGTAATTATTAGCAAAAATGCATAGGCAGTCCCAGTTCTAGTTTCCCATTTAAGACAAAGACATGCTCTGGAAAGCACAGAATGAATACTGAGACACATGGGCCTGATAACAAGCATAACCAAAGTGGCTGCACTGAACACACATGGTGACAACTGTGAAGCCAGGGAGGGTATGGGAAGGCGAATAACATCAATAAATGCAAGACTCTTGTGTATTTAAGACAGGAAATCCTGTACGCTACTAAAAGTGATAAATGGTACTGTTTAGACCAGGGGTCTGCAACCTGTGGCTCTGGAGCTGCATGTGCCTCTTACACCCCTCTGCAGTGGCTCCCTGTAGCTTTGAAAAAATAATGGCCACTCTGCAGTACAACACACACACTCTGAGAGCGATCGAGTGATGGATTTTAAATACTGCTCTTATAAACTTAGGAACTTGTTAGAATAACATGGTTTATTTTACCGTACATTCTACACACACTGAGAGCGATCGAGCAATTCCTTGGCAGCATCAGCATCTTCTGAAAGGTTTCCGTACCTCTCCACCATACCTCTGAAACTTTTACCCACAAAAAATTTGGACATAGCCACAAATAAAGGGGGAACAAAGGAAGAAAAATAGGGGCCAATTTTAAATATTGCTCTTATAAACTTAGAAACTTGCTTGAATAACACTTTTTCTGTTAACATGCATTTTCCACACACAAACGCACACAGTTACTTGTCAACTGTACAGATTTTTTGCAGAACATCCTGATTTTTGCCTCATATTTCCGGTCTGTTTCTCATAAAGTTGTGGTTTTCTGGCAAATTATTTAGGGCTGAAGTCAGAAAATATAGACAGACATTTGAGCTTCAGACTTCATACCCTTCAGAAAATTCATGCTAATGCAAAATCTGTTCTATCAACTTTCTAATTTTTTAAGAGCAACATTAAAAAGTGTCCCTATTTTTGGGCCTTTGTCTTCCCCATTATTTATGGCTTTGCCCAGATTTCTAGCTGTAAGAGGATGAAAGGTATGACAGACAAACACACACACACAAACACACAGACAGCAGTCGAGCAATCCCAATAAAAATCTCAACAAAGGAACAAAAATAGGGACAGATTTTAAATACTGTTCTTATAAACTTAAGAGTTCTTTTATATATACTATAATAACTATATATAAACACTTAGTATGCTGTGTTATCTTCATTTTATGGGTCAAATATGTTTTGTGGCTCCAGATAAATTTTATTTTGTAGGAGAAAGGCCAAAATGGCTCTTTTGATAGTGAAGGCTGCAGACCCCTGGTTTAGACTAAAATGTCAACTGAACAGGTTGATCAAAATAGACTGAAGTTCATAGAGACCCCGTAATCAAGGCCATAAAGGTAAGGCCTGGCAAAACTATGGATGATTCCCCACACAATACAAAGCACAAATGCCAGATGATGTTATTACACTTCATTCACAGCACACATGTTGCCAAGCCTATAGTACACAGAAATGCATTTGGCCTGGAAGTTTCTTGCTAATCTACTGAAGCTAAAGATAATTTGCTGTGTCACCATCCTAGAAAGGTAATGCTTGGAATCCAGTTAATTTTCTGTCAAAGAGCAAAATAAAGACCTAAAATTAACGAACATGTACTTCCAGTAAAGTCCTTAAATAAATTCTGTATCCCTCTTGTCTAATCTGCTTCTGTCATATCTATATCCTTTCTGGGTTTATCCCGTGGAACTAGACAGAATATTTTACAATGCCATCTTCCTGGTTAAAAGTATTTTCTCAGAACTTGCCATGGTCCAACCTAGGAAGGCAACTTCATTTTTAGTTGCAGGAAAAGCGAATGAGTAATCAAACTGCACTGAAACAATTTTCACCACCACAGGTTCATCACCCCTTGCCTAGACAAAATAAGGAGAACTTGTTTTGACTGGAAAACTGCAACACTTATTCATATAGTGTTTAAGTACTAGATGTATATTTGTACTATTGTGTATCAGACATTTAGAAAATTCCAGCATAAATGAGACACCTTGAAGGCTGTTATAGAAAATTCACAATGGACATCTCCAAGCTAACATCATTTGCGGAAGAAAATTAAGTGTCTCTAGTAATATTCAAGGTTAACAAAACTGGGCATTCAAAAACAAATATAAGGCCCCTGCTTTGAACCACAGCCTTCACTAGAGGCTTCAGGTAAGAACAGCAATTAAAACGGCATTCTCAACAGTTAAATGTGTGACCATCCTTTCTCTCCATACGTTTTTGGAAAGAAGACCTAAAAGTACCCTAATAAAGCTGATTATGCAAAACCTGATTTGGTAGGAAAAGCAAGCAATTATAGATAAAACTCATCTTAAAGAAAAAAATCTGTGCATACACCACATTAATCTCATCCAGGAATGAACTTCATAGTTTCACAAATGTTTTCACTGTATAAAATTTCAGACAGCAGTTCTCAAATATCCCACACCTAAATAAAACAATATGTCTGTGAATCAGGTATGAAGCCTGAGATGGTTCAGGTTTTGGTAAACTGTGAGATTCTTGTATTCAAACCAATAAGGGTCACATTGGACAGGAAGTGGATGAAGCAGTACTACAATCAGCTTCTTCAGAAGGGGGACTAGATCTGTCTAGGTTAGTATTAATAGTAAAAGTCAACCCAACTGGGGAGGCTGAGGCCTGTTTCATGATGGGTCCATGCAAGTCAGAAAATATTCTGCACTGAGAGCATTAATTATCTGGTAATATTTTATGTGGGATCAGACAAATTGCTGAATGCTACAGCTAATGAATGTATGCATGACTGTAAATCAGCACAAAATGAATAAATTACTAGCCAAATTTTGGCTACTTCAAGTGTGTATATGTATGCAGATGGAAACTGTGACTACATGCCCCAGTTCCCAACTCCTAGATGGCACAGCACATTTCCCTTTTGTATGGGAGGATCTGAAGTAATCCAATCAAATTTACTAGGAAAAAAAAAAAAAGCTTAAATGTTGTCAATTACAAACTTGTGTGCTGTACAAATGTGCCTTGTGTCTAGGATGAACGTAAAATATTTCCTTTCTGGATTAAAAAGTACACAAGCCAGTACAACTGTTGGGAATCCATGATGGTCACTGGTTTTGGCGGCTGCCATCAGACCATAACCCCTATTTCAATCTTGGGCTGGGTCTCTTCTTTTGGGTGCGCCAGGCCGCAAGGCAAAGGTTTTAATTTGATACATGTCACATGCTGAAAGAACTTTATTACTACTTTCTTTTAGTCATGCAGTAACAGGATCTTGCGTGTCCTTTAAATGATTCTCAAAAAGAAAAGATTTTGTTCAGCATCTCCTGGAAAAACAAAGGACTACAACCAGAAGTGTTCCTGTCCAAACCTACACCCCCCATCAATTATATGTTTTCAATTAGCAGCGTACAAACAGGAGAAGTAGGGTGGATTGTGTAGACAGAAGTGAGCAGCCACTGCCTGCCAGCCCATACTCAGGGAGGGATGGAGGTAATTTTGAATTGCTACTTTATTGGCAGCTATCAGAAGCACTGGGTGCTGGATGTGTGGAAAATGCGCCTACTGGAGCCACATCACATAGTCCATAGCACGACAGGCAACCATGTTTGCACAAGCACATATGCTTTTCCAAAGTAGGCAGCACCTGTGAAGCTCAAAATAGCTGCTGAAGGATTAGGAGCTCCAGGGAGTCAGGAGGGGAGTCCTTTGGCTCAGCAGACTCGCTCGGTTCCTACCAGTTATAACTCATTTCTCTGGGGAATGAATGGGTTGGCCCTCCAGTCAGGGTGAGAAAGGGTCACAGGGCTCTTGCCCAGATGAAGATGGCTGGCTCCTATTCATACACAGGAAAGAATAAGTCAGCAAGTCAACTGGGCAAAGAAAGAAAAGCCCAGGGGATGTTGGTGGAATTAAAATGAAAGTTAAAAGTACTTATCCATAATTAACCATAATGATATGGCTGTGCTATCATCCGGTTCAAACTGTGGGTTATCAGATCTGACTGAGGCTGGCCATTTTAAAGATTTTAGTTCCCAAGCTCAGCCTTCTCCACCCATAGTACTTTATCTCCCTACAGCCACCAAGACTGAGTTTTGCCACTCTCCAAAACACTGTAACTCTCAAAGACCACAGAATAAAGACCCCAGAAGGAAGGTAGAGGAAGAGATGACTCAGGAGATTTGTTCAATGCTCAGGAGAAAAATAACATAGGAGGGGGAAAGGAGAGAGGGACGGACTGATGAACTGAATGGAAACAGACAACAGTTATCTATCTTTATGGTAAGTACATAATTTTCATATCTAATGCTGTCTTTGCCACCTGGCTTCAACCAGTGGGACAGAGTCCCCAGCCACATATGACTCCAGGGAGTTCCTAGGGGAAAACACTCCACAGTATAGTGGAACCAAAAGAGGCCCTAGATCTCAACTGTATATCCAACTTGTAGTGAGACACAAAAGTGTGTGTACCCACCCAAGTATCCGCAGCACAAATGTCATCAATAGAAACTCTCAAGAAAAAGACTGTAGAAGTAGATGTAGCTCTGGCAGAGTGAATCTTTGGTTTTCAAGGCAAAGACATTCCTCTCAATCTATACACCATGAAATGTAGTCAGAAAGCCATTTAGATAAGGTAGATTTAGACGTCTTTCCTAACCGAACCTCTGAAAAGGAGAGAAACAGCTGGTCAGATTTCCTGATGGACTTGGTTCTATCCAGATAGAATCTCAGTTGTCAGTGATCAGGGCAATGCAATGAACAAGACTGCCAAATTTGCCACAGGTGCCTCTAATAGAGCCCACCACTGTCTTTCCCTCAAACAGCTCAACTGGCTTGAGCTGTCTCAATTACTTCTTACCACTCAACTCTCCAAAGCCCACAAACTATATTACCTCACAAATAAAATCCCCATTTTACAAGACTTAATACAACCCTACACCACCACCCGAGCTTTAAGGTCAACAGACCAAAATCACATAAATGTCATCAAACATAGGAATGAGGCTGGGAAATCTCTTTTTGCCTGCTCTATAGCAAAAGTCTGGAACTCACTTCCAAAACACATAACTTCTACAGGTTCTGCTCCACAATTTAAAAAACTACTCAAAACCCACTACTTTAACAACTGGCTATGCCCATGTGACTCCCCAGGCTAATCCACTACATTTGCAGTGATACAATGATTCTACCAAGGATCACCTAATACTGCCTAACCTCTGTATATTAATTCTTAACTAACGATGTTTTATTCTGTTCGTATCTACTTATTCATCTCTGAAGACAGTTAAACATTTACCTACATACAAGTGGCATGCTTCTGGAATACAATAATTGTATCTATGCATATATCTGTGAAGAAAGGTAAAATATGTTCATGTATAATATTGTATGCATTTAAGAGAAAGTGTTGTAATTCATAAAATTGTTATTTGTTAGATTTTTTTAAGTGGAGCTTTTCTCCCTGGGCCTCTACTGAATATGGACCTGCGTCCAGTCGGGCTTTCCCGGTCAACAAATGTAAAATAAAATAAATTTGAAAAATTGGGGAAAACCACTGGTAAATGTATGGCCTTATTCAAAGTGTTTTCAGATGTCTTAGAAAAAAAAAAGGCAGGATCCATTATGAGAGAAACCCTATCCTTATCAAAGATCAAATGTGGAGGTACTGAGGATAAAGCCTGCAGTTCTGACACACTTGGCCGAAGTGATGGCCAACAAGAACAGAGACTTCCAAGACAACAACTTCAAAGACACTGTTGCTGAAGGCTCAAGAGGGGGTCCAGCAAGAATGTGAAGCATAAAAGGTAAAACCCAAAGAGGTACAGGATCTCGAATAGGAGGTCACAACAAGAACATACTTCTGAGAAAAAGCCTTGGATACCTTCAAACACATTACGGGAGTATTATCTCTGCCAATATGAAAGTTGGAAATAACAGCTAACTGAACTTTAATAGTGGAATAACTACATCTCAGTTGAAACAGGTCAGGAAAGAAGTCAAGAATGGCATTCAAAGGCAATGAAAAGGGGTCCAAACCTTTAGAAGACACCCATAAAATGAAGCATTTCCACTTACTAGCATACACCTTTACACTTTGAGAGCATATGGGTTCTGGGAAGAGGACAAAATGTGAACTACTCAGTGGGCAATGAGGACCACAGTTGCTTTGCAAAGGGCAACATTCTGGAGAAACAATTACCACAGGAGTGAGATGATAAGCATACAGGAAACCTGGGGGGGGGGGGTGGCAAGCAAACAGAACAACATCCCTGAGTAACTGTCTTTGTGGAGGAACTAAGCTGCAATAATTGTTGCACTTGGTGCTGGAACGGGAAGCAGAGAGATCACAACATGGAGTGCCCCAGTGCCAGAAATCCTAGCCACTACCCTCAATTCAGGGACCACTAATGGAGAAGAATGTTCCTAGTCAGACTGTCCTCTAAAATGTTGTATTTCCTAAGCAGTAGAGGCCTTAATCCCCTTGGGACCCTGTGAAATTGTTTCTGGGTCAGCAGTACGGCTTTTATAAAGGAACTGGTGAGAATCAGGAACCCGGTAATATCTGTCTGGTTTAACAGGGGCTGGAGGTAAAGAGTCTGCTACCAGAAACTACTGAGATGAAATTGCTCATTGCCAAACTCTCATTGCCTCGCAACAAAAAAGAATGGATCAGGTCCCACCCACCACGATTTGTTCAGATATCAAACCACAGACATATTGTCCATTTGCACTGAAATCACAACATAAGGGAGGAAGTCCTGAAAGACCTGTAATGCAAAGAGGACTGCTCTCATCTCCAGCCTTCACTGATGTGAAGGCTGGCCTTGAATGTTGACACAGTCACTTGGACAGTCTTTCCCTTCAAAATGCCACCCCCCAAGAGATATCTATCGTGAAAGTGACCTGTGAGGGAGGAAGAACAAATGCATTCCCATCAGACACTACGGGAAGCTCCAACCACCACGTGATGACAGATTTCCATCAAAATGATGGCAAAAATCCATGGGGCTGGTTAAGTAAGACCACTCGACTCACTAATGTGCACTGCAGTGTCCTCATATGGTACCCTGCCAGCGGAGCTAAGCAAATCGCTGCAGCCATGTGACCTAGAAGCCTCAGAACCACAGAAGCAGGAGGTTTTCTGTGAGACAGTAAGAGACTGGCCTGAGTGTGAAGTGCAGTTGCACTGGAGGTTTTGCAATCTGAGATGCTGTTTAACTGACAGATTATGAACTCCAACATCTGAATTGACTGAAGGTTGGACTTTTGATAGTTCGTGGTGATTTCTAAGGAGAGATACAAATGGAGTAAAGATTCCCCGACTCTGATAAAGACAACCTCGTGTAGGTGGTGAGAAGCCAATCATCCACGTAAGGGAAGACCTGGAATCCTTGCAGCCTGAGCCAGGCTGCCATGACTGCCATGCACTTGGCAAACACCTGGGAGGGTGGTGAAACCAAAGGGCAGTGTTCTGAATTGGTAATGACGGATTCCCATTCAGGTTCAGATTTCACCTGAACCACCTTGCTATCATTACAGGATGGCAGACATCCCTGAGAACGATTGAACACATCCAGTTGTCCTTCCTCAAAAGAGGTAAACATGACCATTCAGAGCTTGGTCTGTTTTACAAAGTGACTTAACTTGCTTAAATATAAAACTGGTCTCAGGTCCTTGTTTTTCTCTGTAACCAACAAGAACCTGGAATAGACCCCAGATTCTCACTGGTTTGGTGGGACCTCTTGGATGACAGCTTTTGAATCTCTATATCTATACCCCTTCTCCGATAGCATGGTATGTCCAGAAGGTTATTTGGCATTTTGTTTTGGTGAAAATAAAAATGGAATTGTGTGGCCTCTGGATATGACTCTCAACAGCTATGCATATGAGATGATGGCCTCCCAAGCTTTTGGGTGTAGAGCAAGCAACCCCTGACTGCCTCCAGGCAGAAGAGTCAGCCAACCTTTCAGGAACACTGAAAGGGCCTCCCTGAAAAGGGTTTGCAGAAGTCCTTGTTCTGCAGACCAGCTCTGATGCATGGGCAGCATCCACACTGGTTATACCCCCCTGCTGCAAGAGAGACCCCTCAATAAGGGCATCCTGAAAAGACTGCTGCGCTTTTCCAAAGAAAAAGCCCCGTGCCCCTCCCCCTTCTGGTTCCTAGAGAAGGTGCACTGAACAGAGTGAAATAAAATTGCATTCCAATGGCAGGCAACACCCTCCTGTGCTCTTGGTTAATGTCTTTAATATTTGGTCCAAAAAAGTGAGGGGTAGCCAATCAAAAGGGGGAGTAATAAAGAATGCTTTAAAGCACAAGTTACACGACCCCATCCAAGACTGGAGAAGCATGGCAGTGCCAGTGCCAGTAGCTTGAGAGATGCCATTGGCTGCGTTGGAAAGCAAATGCACTGACATGTTGGAAATAAGACTGTAAAGTGGACAATTGCATCTCCAGAGTCTTTTATGAAAAAAATTTGATTTGTATAAGACATCTATTAATCTCTACAATTTGTGTTGGTCATGTTTGATATTTACCAGCCTTTTATTAGTCAATCATGATACCAAACTATATGCACCGTATGCCTAGTACAAATATGAGTTCAAAATTTACTGCTGCACAGACCTGACTAATCCAAAGGTCAGCACTTTGAAACTCCCTAGCTCGTCCTTAATAAAGTATAAATTCTGAAGCCAGTGCCAATGAACTTCACCATATCTGGAACATGCATTTTACTGCCAAGAGATCTGTGTGATTAGGGATCTACATTCTGTAATTTCTGAGCAGCCACCTAAGAAGGCGGCTTAGCCATTTCTAAGAAACCCATAATGCCTGCAAGTGTTGGATCATCCATTGTTCTAGTTAGCTCCATCAAGTAACTGAAATATGGCAGGCGTTTTCAACCTGTGTTAAAGACTGAGAGACATTCTCTTAGTAGGAAGACAGATGAATGGCAAAAAGGCAACTTAGTCTACTGACAGTCAACAAAAGTGTGGCAAACACTGAAATACTGCATGCGCTTTGTCAATGGCTGGATTACCAATTAGACAAAGCTCTGAATGACAACCAATAGGATTACTAGAAAAACGAGAAATGCCAAAGAATAGTGCAGAGAACATGCAGGATCAGAAAGATTTCTAATAAAAGACTAAAACTACTGGTGGCATGTTTACTGATGGGGACAGAAGGGAAAGGAGAGCAAGCACTGATGCCACTGTTCACTGAAAAATAAGGAACTGGTTAACAAGCTTACAACAGTGTGTTAGAAAATATGTATGCAAATGAATAAAGAAGGGGAGTGAATCAGCCATTAAAATGTCAGCTCAATTTCCCTGTCAATATGGTGAGAGTCTCTGTTAATGTTTTTTGATTGTGCTGCAATTAAAGATCAAATTCAAAGGCACAAAACAGATTTTAATATTTGCATTGCATTTACTGCATTTATGCCTTTTTGCCACCCATGTAGCCATCCCATTCTTTATTATTAGACAGACACACATACCGATGGAAAATACAGAGTATCAACTATTCCCCTACAGCACATCTGTGGGATGTGAAGCACTTACTGAAAAATCCAAGGAGACGCAAGGAATATGTATAGATTCCATGCAGAATGCACCCCAGGTGGGAACGCAACTGGAGAACCAACTCTTGTGGTGAAGTAATGCTAACCACTGTGCCACCTGAAGTAGAGACTACACCTGCTTTTTCCTTGTTCTGAGCAAATCACAGAATAACTTGATGAAGCGGATCCAACTGTTATGTCCCAAACTCAACTATTATGAACCTTTGGCAGGTCAGTAAGCTGCTCTTGAGCTTTTTCCCATGACTTCAATGGGAATTCAATTAGAGATCTACCTCAAATTAGGTAAGATCCTGAAATTATGAGAAAATGTTCACAAAGAGCTTTCTCAAAGCTTGTTTTATAAACTATGGAAAAAGTCTTAATATGCACTCTTGCAGGTGCAAGAATTTTAACAATTTTTTTAGAAGTATCCAGTTTAGGCCTGAGTCACTGTCACTGAATGTCAGTCTCAGCTTAATGGTTACCTCACACATAGCTGCAAAAGACTGAAACCCATAAATTACAAACTGCATGCACGTCTCTCTTAAGGGACCTTACTGGATACTGACATTCCACTTCTGAACTCAAGATACTCAACAAAGAAATGAACCAACACTTTGTGAATATGAAAGAAAAAGTTCTCAACGGTTCCAAACAGACTGGACCTGAAAGACTGTCTGAACCACAGCATCAGTTGTAGCTGTCCCAGAGAAACAAGTGTTATTCATTTAGAACTCTCTCAGCAATTTCTGCTGTTGACCTCAAAACTTCAAAAAATACCAAGACCCTCAGTGTTTACTAGAATGAAGTCAGATTTCCAGTACTACGTCTACTGCTTCAGTACTCTACTGACTTCTCATTAGCAAAAAGTATGCTGCTTTTGATAAAGACAATGTATAACAATATATTTTTCTAGAACATGCTCGCCCTTTGTAATTTTTCAAATGATGGCTTCATTTAACTAATGAAGTCAATAGTTTTCCACTTTTTTGCTGAATATAATAAACATTTAGCGTAAATATCTACTTAAAACTTGTTCTCATAAAATCAGCACCTTCCATACAGAAGTTGCACATTGTTATAACAGAAATGGACTCCCATCAGGTAAGCCTTTTTAAGAAACAGTAATAACATTCTTCAGTCGCAGCAGTTTGAGTCTTTCCAGTTCTAAAGTGAATCCTCTGTCATACAGTTTATCAGACACTCATTTCTTACAGGACTTTGCTAAACATTATACGCTTTGATCTGGGGTGCAAAAGAGAAGCAATGCAGAATTGTTTTTAACAATTCACAGTCGTAGCAGTTGGATTACGTAACAATTCTGTTTCTTCAGCCTAGCCTTCAGGAAAAGCAGGTACAAAATTATTAGTCAGTTCACTGTACATTTAATTAAATGTACCAATCTGTCCCTCGATATATATATATACAACGAAGTTCTCTTCCATTATGAATGTTTTACAGTTTGTCTTATAGTTTAGCCAGAATGACTTCAAATTCTTGAATAAGGTTCTCAAATGTGGTTCTCTCACTGGGGCTGTGTTCCCAGCACTTCCTCATCAAGCGATAAACCTGCAAAAAGATGGAGTACATTAATAGCTTGTTCACGTGAATATGCAATATTTATCTTTAAAACTACAAGAATAAAAAAACTAAGAGTGAGAAGGTCACACAGAAAAAACAATCAGTAAAAACTAAATGAAAACTCCAGCCAAGCTAGAACTTCCACTGAGTGACCTCTCAAACCTCTTGTATCAGAGGCACATGGGACACATGCAGATGAGTGCTGATGAGGTCATAAAAAGGCTGAAATATGCATATCCACAGCTAGTGGGGTTTGGCTTTATTGGCCTGAAATTGTCCATTAAAATGACTTAAAAAGAAAAAAGTCATGGGCATTCAGAATCACCATACAGCTGAAACACCTGATGCTCATAAGGGTCATTTGCATATATCCCATGTGCCTCTGATACAAGAGGTTTGAGAGGTCACTCAGTGGAAGTTCTAGCTTGGCTGGAGTTTTCATTTAAAACTACAAGAATGAAAAATGAAACCTTTTTTGCATTCAAAAATTAATTAGATAAAGTGAAAACACAAGACTGAAAAATTATACTCTTTCACTGCAGGCAAAATTTCTCAACAAGAAAGTTATGTACTTACCATAATGATAGATCCAGGTTGTCTGTTTTTCATCCGGTTCAACTCTGGGTTGTTGGATTTGATGGGATCCAACTTCGGCACAGATTAGAAAGATCTTTCTTCAGGACTCTGTCAACTTCCCAACCCAAAACTCCCTGTGGTCCACCTAATCACCTTGGATCGAGTCTGCCCTGCTTAGAAATCTGAATTACTATCATAAGCAATAAAAGTAACTATTATCAGCTAGTAACACATGCTATAGAAAATATCAGGTACAATTTAAGCAAATGTAAGAGATGTCTAGTTAATCCTAACCCAGTCCTCGGGAAAACAAATGACAATTTGGAGGGGGTTGGCAGGTGGGATGTTGAAATGGATGAAAAACAGACAACATGGATCTATCATTACATGGTAAGGTAAGCACATAACTTTTGTATCCAATGCTATTATCATCCGATGCAACTGTGGGATGGATTCCTAAGCACTAAGGACTAGCTGAACTCATGGAAGGTTATTTCTGAGAATGTTGGAGCCACAGGATGAACAAGACCTGGACTGCTCATCCAATCTGTAATGACAAATAAAAGTGAAGTACAGACCAAGTAACTGCTGTGCAAACAGGAAGTCAGCTTGCAAATGCTGTAGACGCAGCCACCTCTCTGGTTGAATGTGCTTTTGGTTTAGATTGCAGTACCAATCCTTTTTTCATATATACAAAGGAGATACAGTCATCTGGACAACGTAACTTGGCAAACTATCTTCACTATTTTCTGTTTTCAGAAAGTGACAAACAATTGGTCCAATTTCCTAAATGGTCTTGTCCTGTGGAGGTAGAATCCCAATTGAAGATGCAAATTCATCACATGTAAACTGTCTTCCCTATTTTCTGTTTTCAGAAAGCAACAAATTGGTCTGATGGTCTTGCCCTGTGGAGGTAGAATAGCAACTGACAGTGGACATCCAGCATATGTAACATGTATTCACCTTTACTAAAAAATTTTGGAAAGAAATCTGGTAGATGAATAGATTGGTTCAAGGTAGATTTGGATGCCACATTTGATGGAAAAAAAAAAGCAGTGGTTCTTAAAGAAACTCTAACCTTGTGAAAGACCAGATGAGGTAGTCTACAAGAAAGGGTCTGCAATTCAGAAATCCTTCTGGCTGAAATTACTGCTACTAGAAAACCAGTTTTCCACAGGAGAAATCTGATGTCTACTGATACTGTGGGGTCAAAGGGTGATTGAGCTAATAATGCTTGCAACATAATGGTAATATCCCAGGGAAGCACTGGGTTTCTTTTAGGTGACCTAAAAAGCAAGGCTCCCTTTAAGAAGTCTTTTGGTATTTTTAAAGGAGGCTATGGAGGAATTTTCCAAGCCTACATGGAAACTGGAAATGGCTGCCAACTGCACCTTGATCATGGAATCGCTGGAACCAGCCTGAAATAACTGTGAAAGAAATTGTAGAAAAATAGGAACTGGAGCTGAGAATGGGTCTATACCTTTATAAAATGCCCAGATAGTAAACTTTTTCCATTTGCTATGATAAACTTTGGCAGTATAGTTTTTTCTGGGAAACCATGAGAATGTGTACTACTGAAGGGGAAAAGTCAGGCATCTACGGCTAAAGCTAAAAATTGGAGGAACCATGCAGTCAGCTTCATGGATTTCAGATCTGGAGGAGGCAATCCAGATGAGTGAGAAAGGGGGTCTGGGAAAGTGTTCTGAAATCCAGGGTGGATGAACTAGCAGAGGCCATAGTAAGGGAAACCATGTTTGTACAGGCCAAAAGGGAGCTATGAGGATTACCCTGACCTTGCACATAGTACAGTTTTGTACCTACCATAAATGTAGATGTTCGAGTGCTCATACAGCTGCAGTCATTACACTTGGGTTATCCTGCCGTCAGGCGGGTCCTCGGTCGGGCCGAATTCCAAAGTCTAGGTCCGGCGTCGGTTTTCGTCGCTTCTTCCCTGACGTCAGTGCGGCAGGGGTATAAAAGAGGCAGCCAACGCCATTTTCTTCAGTTTTTCTTGCCCCAGATGTCAGGTGCCCCCAGAAAGGAAGGCAAAACATGATATTATGCAAACATACAAAATAGATAAATCAAAACAGCAGTTGCAAGCAAATACACCATAAAGGAATACCCCAAAGAGGTGGTATTTTAAAGGTGTTTGTCATAAGCCCTGTCCTAAGAGGGGAAGGAGGGAGGATAACCTGGACTGCAGCTGTATGAGCACTCGAACATCTACATTTATGGTAGGTACAAAACTGTACTATGTTCATCGTGCATACAGCTGCAGTCATTACACTTGAGTAGGACTGCTGTGGGAAAGCCCGCTCTAGATTTTGAGTATAGTGGAAGGTGGTAGTGCTTGGAGAAAGTGTGCAATGAACTCCAGGTAGCTGCTTCCAAAATGTCCTTGGTAGGGACCCCCCTGAGGAAAGCTGCAGAGGAAGCTGTAGCCCTGGTGGAGTGGGATCTGATGTATACAGGCACTGATTTTCCATGAAATGAATAACAAAAGCGTATGCAGTGGGCTATCTATTTTGAAATAGTCTGTTTGGAAATAGCCTTTCCTTGAGCACCTGTAGCATAGGACACAAAGAGTTGCTCAGATTTCCTGAATGACTTTGTTCTGTCCAAGTAATAGCGAAGTTGCCTGTGAATGTCCAAGGAATATAGTAGCCTCTCTCCTTTGTTCTGTGGATTTTGTTAAAAGGTAAGTAAATGGATAGTCTGATTCAGAGCTACACTGGATACTACCTTTGGCATGAAGGTAGGGTTGGTTCGTAAGGAAACCCTGTCCTGATGGAAAATGATGAATGGTTGCACAGCCATGAGAGCCTGTAGCTCCGAAACCCTGCGTACTGAGGTAATAGCCAGAAGGAAGGCTGTTTTCCACGACAAGTATTGTAGCTCTGCCGAGGAAGCCGGCTCAAAAGGAGGCAGGGTCAGTTTTTCCAATACGAAGTTGAGGTCCCAAGCTGGGGCTGGTGGTTTCCATGGGGCTTTTATATTTTTTGCCCCTCTGAGGAACTGCCTTAATAGAGGACGTGAGAATAAAGGAGGATCTGTATTGTATTGTGCTGAAATGGCTGATGCGTGGATCTTGATGGAGGAGAAGGAAAGGCCACTGTTTAACATCTCAGCTAGGTACTGTAAAATTTGAGGTATATTTATTACCCAAGGATTCTGGCCCTTTTCTTGATTCCAGGAACAAAATTGTTTCCATTTGGCGGAGTAGGTTTTTCTAGTAGAGGGTCTCTTAGCCTCCAAGATAACATCCTGCACCTCCTTGGAGAGGAGAGTCTGTTGGGAAATTAAGGTATTCTCCATGCAGCTAGATTTAAGGTTTTGAGCTGGCTGTGAAGGGATTTGTAGTTGTGCTGGAACAACAGAAGAGGAACTAGAGGTAGGATCCATGGTGGTGAGTGTGACAGGCTCTTTAGGAGGGGATACCAGTGTTGTCGTGGCCAGTCTGGAGCAATGAGAATCATTTGTGGCCTCTCTGCTCTGGTTTTTAATAGAACTTTGGTCAGTAGAGGTAGAGGCGGGAAGGCATAGACTGTCGATGTTGTCCAATTGAAAGAGAGTGTGTCCACTTTCCAGGCCTGTGGATGATAGGTCCTTGAACAGAATTTCTCCAACTGGTAATTACTGTGGGTAGCAAATAGATCTATGTCTGGCTGTCCCCATGCCTGAGTTATCTTTGAGAAGACTTGAGGATGCAACTTCCATTCGTGTGGGTCTGTCATATTTCTGCTTAAGTTGTCTGCCAGTGTGTTTTCCTTCCCTGGCAGGAATTGTGCCTGTAGTTGAATTTGTAATTGCAGTGCTGTGTTCCACAGGGTCATAGCTTGCCTGCACAGGGGGTATGAATGTGTCCCCCCTGTTTGTTTATGTACCACATGACTGTGGTGTTGTCTGTCCTTATTAATAGCTGGCCTGGATGCAGTAGGTCTTTGAAGGTCATAAGAGCATTTTGCACGGCTAGCATCTCCTTTTGGTTGATGTGTAAGTGCTTCTCTTTTTGGGACCATTTTCCCTGAATGCACTGATCTGCCATGTGTGCTCCCCAGGCGTAGTCTGAGGCGTCTGTTGTGATGTTTTGAGTTGCTTGAGGTAAACAGAAAGGGAGACCTGTGTTTATTTGGCATGCTTGAGCCCACCACAAAAATTCCTTTTGAAGGCATGGAATGAGTGGTATAATTGTTTCCAAGCTGTGGCTGTGTTGAGAGCATAAGTTTTTTAGGTACCATTGTAGTTTCCTCATATGCAGCTTTGCACATGGTATTAGTAGGATGCAAAATGCCATGAACCCCAGAGCCTGCAGGACTTTCCTTGCAGTTAGTCTGGTTAAAGTTGCCATTTTGTTGAAGTATTGAAACAGTTGCCCTTGTTTGTCTGGCTTGAGGTAGGCCATCTGGGTTGTTGTATTTAAGCTGGCACCCAGGAAAATGATCTGTTGAGAAGGTATTAGTTTTGATTTCTTTTTGTTCACTGTGTAACCCAGGTAGTTTAATAGTTTTATTACAAACGCCAGATGCTGCAATAGAATGTCCTTGCTGTCCGCTTGGATCAGGCAGTCATCCAGATATGGGTAGATTTGTATTCCTTGTTGTCTGCAGAAGGCAATTACTGATGCCAGGAATTTTGTAAACACTCTGGGCGCAGTAGATAAGCCAAAGGGCAATGCAGAGAATTGGTAATGGGTTGAACCTGCAAGAAATCTGAGGTATCTTCTGCAATCTTGTCTGATAGGGACATGCAGGTTTGCCTCCTTGAGGTCCAACGTTACCAGCCAAGACTCCTTGCCCAGCATGGGAAGAAGCTGCTGTAATGTGAGCATCTTGGATTTTGGTACCTCTAGATAAGTGTTTAGAATAGATAGGTCTACGATGGGTCTCCAATCTTTGTCCTTCCTTGGTACTAGAAATAGTCTTGAGTAAAAACCTTGACCTTGTTCTTTTGCAGGTACCTCTTGAATAGCTTTCATATCCATGAGAGCAGATATTTGTGTTTGTGCCTCTGCCCTTTGATTTTGTGGCAGGTTTGGCATGCCTCTCATTTTTGGAAGGGTGTGAAAGTGGAACCTGTAGCCTCTGTCTATAATATCCAGAATCCATTTGTCTTTTGTAACAATGTGCCAGTTTTTTTAAAAGAAGGCCAGTTTTCCGCCCAAAGGTGCTGCCATTATAGCTTTGTTTGGCAGGCATAGGGGGAAGTCACTGTGTCTGTTTTCTAAATGGCTGTGATCTATCTTCTCCACCTCTTGGGGTTGGTGCTTGCCACTGTCTAGCTCTGTAAGATCCTTGAGGTTGTCCTCTACCCCTTGGGCGTCTGTATCTGCCCCTTTGGGGTCTGTCCGTGGCTGGAAAGGACCAATTTTTTGAAGGCCAGTTTCTGCTGAAGAGGTTGTACCTGCAAGAAATCTTTAACTGTTTGCATAGATTTTGCTTTTTCCTTCATTTTCTTTAGTACCTCCTCAGCTTTAACACCGAACAATACATCTTTTTGAAGTGGTGCATCTAATAACTTTGCTTTGACATGATCTGGTAAGGTTTGCTCTTTGAGCCAAGCATGTCTACGTATGACAGACCCTGTGACAGCAGCTCTACATGAGGCCTCTAAAGCATCAAAACCACACTGCAAGGTAAGTTTCCCCACTTGCTCTGCTCCATGCAACAAATCCTGCAACTCTTTCAAATCTGGTTGTTCTGTTTGTGGCATTTTACTTTTCAGCTGAGATAACAAGAACTGTTGGTATTTTAACATATGAAATTGACAGTTTAATGCCCTTATGGTTAAAGTGGCTGATGTATACACCTTTTTCCCCCACCTTTCTAATGCTCTGGAATCTCTCTCTGAAGGTAAAGGGTTTTTAGCAGTAGAGGCCTTAATCCCCTTGGGACCCTGTGAAATTGTTTCTGGGTCAGCAGTACGGCTTTTATAAAGGAACTGGTGAGAATCAGGAACCCGGTAATATCTGTCTGGTTTAACAGGGGCTGGAGGTAAAGAGTCTGGATTAAGACTGGCTTCTGCGTACACATCATCCAAAATATCTAAAACAGGAGGGATAGCCAGGGGCCTATGCTGGGGGAGCAGTAGAAATTCCCTGAGCCTTTTCTTGGAGTCTGAGTAATCTTGGCCTTCCCAGTGGAAGTGCTCTCTCAATGTATGCAGGGTTTCCCCAAAAGAGTAGTCCTCAGTGGGGGAGACCGAGGGAATAGACTCCTCAGCATCAGAGTCTTCAAAAGGTGAATAGGCGTAATTCTGGACATCAGAATGGTCTGAGGTAATAGAAGCCTGGTCTGAGGAAGGGTAGTCTTCCTCCAACCTGGGTCTTTTGTCTGAGGGGGGTTGAGAACCCCTGATGATAGTTATCAAATCTTCAGCCATTTTAATCATCTGTTTTTTAGGCATGGGGCCTTGAGAGGAGGTCTGAGGACCCTGTTTTTTAGATTTCATTGCAGCTTTAGATTTAGTGAAGGATTTAATAGAAAAGGTGGTAGGCCTGAAGACGCCTTCAGAAATGGCAGGCCTCTCTAAATTTTCGGTTTCCCCGCCAAGAGTGGCGTCGGTATCTGCAGTGGGAATGGAGACCGAGGAACCTGCGACCTCGGGTACTGAAGTCACCTGTAAAATGGTTTCATCGGTAGTCAGGGGCTGCGTAGGTGCCTCGCTGAGAACCGGAGAACCAGTAGTCGGCCTAAGTGTGGTCTCAGTACTCGGTGCAGGCCTCGGATGTCGGTCCTTATCTTTGCGTCTTTTGCCTAAAACTGGCGTCGGTGTATCCGACGACATGATATAATTACATTTTTTGCCAAAATAATGTAGGGCGAACTCCGCCCGGCACTTAATAGTGCGCTTGTTAAACCTAGCACAAAAACGACAGGCCGAGACGTCGTGGTCTGGCCCTAAGCAAGGTATACAGAAAGAGTGAAAGTCCTTATGTGGTATTTGCTTCCCACAAGAAATGCAATTATTAACTTTGTCTGACATCGGTCTGAGGCAAGAAAAGTTTCCCCAACGGCGTACTTAGCTTTAAAGAAGACTTCGGCTGAAATACTGTTCATAAATGTCAGGAGCTGGCCGACTGGCACTTGCGAACTGCTTCTGCTTCGGCCACCACGCGGCAAGAAAGACTGGAGAAAATGGCGTCGGCTGCCTCTTTTATACCCCTGCCGCACTGCCGTCAGGGAAGAAGCGACGACAACCGACGCCGGACCTAGACTTTGGAATTCGGCCGACTAAGGACCCACCTGACGGCAGGATAACCCAAGTGTAATGACTGCAGCTGTATGCACGATGAACATCCTTGCTTTCTGTATAAATTTGATCATAAATGGAAGGGTAGGGAAGACATAAAGGAGGTCCTAGGGACAGTGATGGACAACAGCATCCTTTTGGGACTGTCCTTGTGGTGGAACTACATGCACTTCCTGCTGAGATAGGAGGCAAAAAGATCATAGCAACATTGCCCCCAGTGACTGAATATCTCTGCAGCATCAGGATACACCTGCTCAATTTGTCTGCTAGAATGCTGGAATTTCTTGGAATGTGCATGTGCAAGGCTATGAGAAAGCATTGTGAAGACATTGCATATTGCCATACCCTCATGGCTTTTTGACAAAATGGGTATGAGCGTGTTCCTCCTTGTTTCTTTAGATACCAGAGTACCAACATGTTTGTCTGAATGGCTATCTCACCTCTGGGGAGAGCTTACTGGAAGGCTTGCAATGCTAGGAGGACCCATCTCATCTGCAGAATATTTATGTTGAGTTTTTCCTTTGTCTGTTATCAGGAGCTTTGGAGAGTGTTTCCCTTGAGGTGCCCCCACCCTAGGAGGGAAGTAGTCATCGTCACTACTGCCACAGGGGGATCCTTCACAAAGGGAAGCCCTTGTGGCAATGATGGAGATGTTATCCATCAAGATACATGGTTTCTGCAAGTTGAAGTGATTCACATTTTTGAATGAAGAAGACTGTAAGCCTGTGACCATTGCACCACTAAGGTCCACTGAAGTACTCTCATGTGATATCTCATCAATGGAACCAATAGAATAGCATAAGCCATTAATCCTAGCATCCAAAGTATTAGTCTGGCTGGGGGAAGAGTGATATCTCATGAGACTTGAAGCTGTCAGCTGGATGGAAAGCATCCTGCAAGAAAGAAGGCTGGCTATTTGAAAAGCCATATTCAGGTGGCATCCGATGAATTCTACAGTCTGAGCTGGAGTGAGTTGACTTTTTTCCCTGTTGATGGTAATGCCCAATTCTTGAAGCAACCAGAGGAAGAGGACACAATGTTAGATCTGAGGCAGCTGTTAGGAGCTAATTGTTCAAATATAGGAATAACTGGATCCTTATCAGTCATCGCAGTGCTGCTACTACTGCCATCGTCTTGGTGAACGCCTTGGTGGCTGTGGTGAGATCAAAGGGCAGTGCCCTGAACTGATAATGATCGGCACCCAGCGTGAAACAGAGAAAATCCAAATGTCTTTCTACCTTTACGTAATAGTATGCATCCTTGAGATCTATCAAGCACATCCACACATCCTTTCTCAGGAGATGGAAAATGGGCTGCATTGTAATAATCTGGAATTTCGTCTGTTTCATGAACTGATTTAAATGACTCTGGTCCAAAATGGGTCTGAGGTCCCCTGTTTTCTTTGAGACTAAAAAGAACCTTAAATAGACTCTGGATCTTTGCTGGTCTTTGGGGACTGTTGGATGAGACTTTTTTCTAGAAGCTTTAACATTTTTGCTACTGCTAGATCCTTCTGACTGAGTGGAGCATCAGGAACTGACCTCTTCCATTTTGGAGGATGGAAAAATGGAATTATATGCCCTCTGGAAATAATGTCTAGCACCCAGGGATCTGTTATACTTGGCCAGGATAGAGGTTGCAGACACAACTGCCCTCAACTGCCTCCAGAGCGCAGCAGTCAGGCAACCTCTCAGTGATGACAGGAGTGTTTCTCAGAAAAGGATCCTCTGAAACCCTGATTTTACAGACTATTCCTGCCCCTGGGGTGATGTCCATTCTGACGCCCTCCTCCTCTGCCATGGGAAGGCCCAACACTAGAAGCCTCCTTGTAAGATCCCTGTGACTTCCTGAAACACATCTTCTTCCCAGACCTCTGATTCTTCTGAGGAGCAGAGAAGCAGATTCCAACAGCAGAGAGGGTCTTACCATCTTGCTGGCTTCCACTCAGAGTTTCCTTGACCTTAGGATTAAACAAAATGGATCCATCATAAGTGGCAAAAAGGACATCTTGAAACTTTCTGTGAAGTAGTGAAGATGCATCCAAGCATGCTGGTGTACAGTAATGCCAGCACTTGCTGCCCTAGTTGTGCCATCCACTGCATTAGAAATCAGCTGCTTTACCATGTTAGATGAGGATTGAGGGGTTGAAAGCAGATTCCACTGTTTTCTGGATATCGGTTGGCGGGACCCCTGAGAGAAATTTAGAGATCTTTTTGGTCAAATCTCTCTGAAACTGAGTGACATGCTAAATAGTTCAGTGTTCATAATGCAAAAGATGCCAAAGCATATGTCCAGTTCCCAAAATGATCAAATGCCCTTGACTCCTTATTAGGAAGATGGACTGAAGTGCTCTCTTCTAAAAGCTCTTTTTTAGTTGTTGCAGCTACCACCACTGTGTCCACAGGTGGCCCCTTGCTCTAATGCTTTCTGTCTGAAGGTGCTGAAAAGACTTTTTCAGGTTTCTTAGGAATCCACCACATCAGGACGCTTACATGTCAGATGTGCCATGAGGTCGACTAAGGGGTCAATGGGAAGTACCACACAGGATGTTGATGGGTGTGAACTAAAGTCCTTCAGGAACACAAACTCTTCTGGAAAAAGATTTACGGTGGGACATCCCCTCTTCTATTTCATCAATTCCAGGACTTCACCTAAGGTGATGTCTTCAGTAAGAGACTCTGGGACAGGAGTCAATGTGCTTCAACTTACACGTCTGCTTTTGGTGAACTTGCTCTGTGGAAATGTCGGAGGGTTCCCTGTCTGACTGGGAGTTTATCAGATAAGCCCCCTGGGGTCTTGATTCTGGCTGTCCTTGTCCAACAGGATGATGATGAATACAGCCAGACTCAGTATGGAGTTCGTGTGACACAAGTCTTTATAAAGGTATCTTATCCCTCAGAGTTGAGAAAACTCTCTGAAAAGCCTCAAAAGCTGATGATGCTATCAGCTCTGAAGAGCTCCTCTCTGATAGCCTTCATAAAGGCCCTTCAGAACAGAGAGGCCTTGACTCAAAAGCAGATCTCGGAGCCAAGCTATTAAAAGCTGAGGCACTTGGAGGTAGGGATGGCTCCAAGAGTCTCAGTATCAACCCTCCTCCCATTCCCCAACACCAAAGACACAGCTCTGAGAGTTGCCTGATTCTGAACAGGTCGCAGCCGTCACAGGAAGGGATCCAGTTGGGGTTGAAGTGGAGAAAGCCATTGGTCCCACCACATGTATCTTGGGGACGATCAGCACAAATATACATTATAAACAGTTACCTGAAGCAATGTGCACAGTTCTAAGCACAAAATGAAGGGAGCCAGCAAAGATAAAATTCAGAAGTATTTAACTGCTGAGCAATTTTATCCTGCAATTGCCAGGACTTCATCAGAAGAAAAGTACAGTTGTGAATACTTACCATAAATGTAGATGTTTGAGTGTATTCACTGTTGCAGTCATCACACTTGGGTTATCTGCCTGCAGGTAGCCCTCAGTCGGCCCGAATACCAGAATCTTGGGATTTCTGCGTCAGATGCTGTCACCTCTTCCATCGTGTCAGGTCATCAGGGATATAAAACATGCAGCTGATGCCATTAAATCAGTTTTTCTTGCCCCAGATGTCAGGAGCCCCCCAAATAGGAAGCAATCACATGGTGTGGAACACCTCCAGTAAAAAGTAAATACCATTTCCATAAGATATGGCCAAAAAAGAGGATAGGTAGAAAGTATAGAAAAGACAGGGGGCTGGAGGGAGAGTAACCAGGACTGCAACAGTCCAGTTTTCAGGTTAGTGCTGAATTCAGGGCTGTGTTATAAGTTTCTGTGTTTGCCCATACCTTACTTGGATAGAAGGAAGTTTCTCTGTTCACTGTGAGAGAGGGAGCTTTGAAGCCCAGAAATTAGTAGTTTATTGGCCATTTTGGGCTAGTTTCTATGTCTTCCATTTCCTTGCTATAAAACCCGCATTTGCAAGGTTTTGCATGCTGGGCAGCTCCAGTTAGCTAGGGTATAACTATTCCGGGCTCCACAAACCATGAAACACATGCATCACAAAACCAGTGTGCCACACAATCACAGCCCTTAAGGCAAATTAACATACCCAACACACTAGTAGTAGGTGACTCTATAGTCAGGCACACTGACGTCCCACTCACTAGGCTGAACAAGAAGAAGGTTACTGTTAGTTGCCTGTTGGGTGCCAGGATAACCCACATAACGCAAGCACTCAGGTCACTCCAGAACAAGTACAAATATGACTCTGTCATTGTCCATGTTAGTGTGAATGACCTGAGCCGTACCGCTCTGGACTACATAAAAAGAGACATGGAGGAGCTCTCTGATCACGTAGCCCAGGCCGGTATGACCCTGACACTGAGTAGCATCCTGCCCTCACCAAGAATGATACCACGGTATAGAGAATAAATTATAAATGTCAAAAATTGGCTAAGCTCATTCCAAGGGGATCCAGTGTCTGTCCACCTGGGATGACATGCTTGACAAGCCACACTGCTTCGCTAGAGACGGCTTGCACCTGTCACCCTTAGGCTTTCGAATACTGGCCAAGGCTCTTGCCACCCCATGCCTTTTTTAGGCAAGGCTCAAAAGACAAACCCACCACCATAAATAGCACAAGCAACAAAAAACTGAGGGTAATTCTGCCCAATGCCAGAAGTCTAAACCTCAAAATGCATGCACTCGAGGCACTCCTCAGTATTGAGAAAATCGATATATGTGCGGTAACAGAAACCTGGTTTAAGGCTCCAGAGAGCACCCCAGCACTACCAGGCTACAACTCATACCATACATTTCGGCCACAAAACCCAGACCGAAATACAAAAGGCGGGGGAGTATCCATATTCATCAATGATACCCACACCTCCAGGTTAGTGGCACAGCATGATGCTTCAGAGATCAATCACGTGCAACTAACAATGGGCAAAACTGCTATTCAAATTATAGCTTGCTACAGGTCACCTATCATGTCCCAGGACCCCCACTCCGCATTCCTGGAAACACTGGGAAACATAAAGGTCCGACCAAACACCCTGATATTGGGTGATTTCAATTACTCAAACATTAACTGGGAGAACTACTCAAGTACGAACTCCCTTGCCCAACATTTCCTATAATTTATAAACTTAAAACACCCCCACCAGAGGTGACAACATACTAGACCTGGTCATCACCAACATGAGCGACCGGTGTTCCACACCGGTGGTCAACCCCTCACTGGTTAGATCTGACCATAAACTAATCACTCTGGATATCCACATTCCGCCACCACCCACGGTCAAAGAAATCACCGTGAAAAACTTTTCAAAAGCAAACTTCACGTTACTTAAGACCGAGGTGGGAAGTTTCAAAGCCCCCATGCTAAA
The DNA here is from genome assembly GCF_019279795.1 of Protopterus annectens. Classification (NCBI taxonomy): domain Eukaryota; kingdom Metazoa; phylum Chordata; order Ceratodontiformes; family Protopteridae; genus Protopterus; species Protopterus annectens. The sequence continues at coordinate 743,404,861 of NC_056744.1, forward strand.
AGATAACGCTGTCCAAGCTGCAAAATTCTTTACTAATGCACTCTACAGGCACCTACAAGAATGCATGGATCATGCTATCCCAAACAAAACCAAGACTCACTCCTCTAAGAAAAGGAAACCAGTCTGGTGGACCCCTGCCATAAACAAGCTATACAATAGAAGGAGGAAACTAGTACAGAAAAGAGTAAAATCCCAAGAAGGGAAGACATCCCTGATCAGTATCAGCAAGAAACTACGTTCCCTCATAAAATCATCCAATGCTAGCTGCGAAAGAAAAGTTGCCATGGACTCCAAAGATAACCACAAGGCATTCTTTAGCTATGTCAAGAATCTAAGTGTCAATTCTCAGATCTGCTTGGAGTTAGTGCAGAATGGCACAAAATACACTGAATCGACCGATATAGCCAACATCCTGACAGACAGGTTCAGTGCAAACTTCACCCCCCCTCTCACCCATAAAAGGGCCCATGACTATACCAGAAGAATGTAGTGCCCCTGAAATCACAGACACTCAGGTTACAACAGCCCTCTCCAAAGCCAAACACACAGCATCAATGGGACCAGACGGTGTCCCAGGCTGCATCCTACATGAGCTCAAAGATGAACTAAACCCTCACCTAAACACACTGTTTAAACTCAGCCTCTCCACAGACTACGTGCCCACAGAGTGGCGCACAGCAACGGTTACTGCGTTCCACAAAGGTGGAGCCACAACAGACCCCAGGAACTATCGCCCTATAAGCCTAACTAGCTTGGTCTGCAAAGTTATGGAGCGCATCATCATGGATCACATTAACAGAGACACTGGAAACCTCCAAACACTGGACCCTACCCAGTTTGGCTTTGTTAAGGGCAGATCATGCCTCCTAAACCTGGTGGACTTCTTTGAGACAGTTAACAAGGCTATAGACCAGGGAAAGGTGGTCCACACAGCCTACCAAGACCTTGCAAAGCCCTTCAACACCATTCTTCACTAAATGCCAAAAAGTGCATAGTCATCCCCTTTGGAAAAAAAAGTACCCACAAACTACCACATAGGTGGTAGCCCCCTAAATACAGAAGACGTAATAAGGGATCTGGGGACCCAAGTAGATAGTAACCTCTTCTTTGATAATCACATTGCCAAAGTGGTTAGAAAATCCTTCTATGTGGCTCACCTAATCACAAAAGGGTTTGCATCCAGATCGAAAGAGGTCATTGGGCCCCTCTACGCATCACTCATCAGACCCATCATAGACTACAATGCCCCATTTGGGATGTACCTTACAAGACACCTGCAACAACTGGAAAGACCACAGAAGTTCCTCACCAAGAGGATCACTGGCCTCAAGCAGATGCCCTATGCAGCTCGACTGAAGAAACTCCAGCTGTAATCGGTTGCATACCGCCTACTCAGAGGTGATCTCTACCTGACATACAAGGCCATGTCCAACCCAGAATTGATGGACATGCTCCACCTAAAGAAAACCATATACCCTCGAGCCACACGCTCTAAGGATCTAAACCTCACCACAACAATAAATAGGACGTGCTGGAGGGATAGATTCCTGTCCCAGAGACTTCCCATGCTCTGGAACAAGATTCCAATCTACATTAAGCAGAGCTCGTCGCTAACCCTCTTCAAGAGAAACCTTGACGAGTGGATGGGAAACAGAAAGTTTACCCCAGGGATCACTTCATTGGCTCTGCTGGACAGAGGCACAGGGAACTAATCTAAGGGGGTGGCGAAAGCCAACACATTCCGGCTAGGCTTATAAATGCCTTCGGGCAGATAGCCTTGTACCTACCTATGAACCTATGAGGTAGCCCAAGTGGAATATGAGGTCTGATCCCCTGTGGGGTAGGTATTCCATGGTGTTTGTAGCAGAAATGGTTGCAGTGTGCTATCCATTTAGAAAAGGTTTGTTTTGAAATGGCCTTGTCCTCTGTCCTTGTAGCAAAGCTGACTAGCAGCTGGTCAGATTTTCTGAAAGGTTTAGTCCTGTCAAGGTAGAACCTGAGCTGCCTGTGCACGTCCAAGGAGTGCAGGATCCTTTCCCCCTTTATTCCAAGGATTAGGAAAAAAGGTTGTAAATTGATTGGTTTAAAGCCACACTGGATACCACCTTGGGCATAAATTATGGGTTCGTCCTGAGGGAAACCCTGTCCGCATGGAAGATAATGAAGGGTTCCACAGCCATAAGGGCCTGTGACTCAGACACTCTTCTTGCTGAAGTGATGGCTAGAAGTAAGGCTGTTTTCCAAGAGAGGAATTTTAACTCTGCTGTAGCAGCAGGCTCAAAAGGGGGGGGAGCGTGAGCTTCTCTAGTACAAAGTTAAGGGTCCCAGGCAGGAGTGGGAGCTCTCCTTGGGGGTTTTAATTTGTTATCTCCTCTCAGGAACTGTTTGATCAGAGGGTGAGAGAAGAGGGGTGTCTCAGTATTGCAATGAGCTGAGATGACAGAGGCATGAATCTTAATTGATGAGAAGGATAGGCCTTTGTGGAGCAGCTCTGCTAGATAATCTAGGATTTGAGGTAAGGTGGGCACAGCTGTGTCCTTTCCTTGAGACTGGCTCCAAGAACAGTATCTTTTCCACTTTTCTGAATAGGATTTCCTAGTACTAGGCCTCCTGGCCTCAAGGATAACATCCAGCACCTGTTTGCTGAGAGTTGCTGGTGATGTATTCAGGGAATAAGCCAAACTGCCAGGTTCAGGGTTTGCAGCTGAGGATGCAAAATCTGTCCCTGCTGCTGGGATAGCAGAGAGGGGGTCTGAAGTAGTGCCAGGGTGGAACTGCTGTCAGGCTGTGTAGGAGTGTGTACCAGTGCTGGCATGGCCAGTCTGGTGCAATAAGGATTGTCCTTGGCCTGTCCTGTTTGATCTTGAGTAGTACTTTTGAAAGGTGGGGCAGAGGGGGAAAGGCATAGACTGAGAGGTTTTCCAATGTAAAAGACAGGGCATCCACTTTCCATCCTTGGCTGTGGCGAGTTCTGGTGCAAAATTTGCTCAGTTGGTGGTTTTGGGGGAAACAAAGAGGTCCACCTCTGGTGTCCCCCCATCTGTGTATTAGAAGTTTGAATGAGTTGGGTTCCACTGTCCACTCGTGTGGGTCCATTAGATTTCTGCTTAAGTCATCTGCCAGTGAATTTTGTTTGCCTGGCAGGAATTGAGCTTGGAGGTGCACTTGATTGCTCAAGGCTGTGTTCCACAGAGCCATGGCTAACCTACAAAGAGGGTAGGAATGAGTTCCCCCCTGTTTGTTTATGTACCACATAACTGTGGTGTTGTCTGTCTTTATCAAGAGTTGTCCTGGCAGGATAAGGTAATTGAAAGCTGTCAGTGCATTCTGTACAGCTAACCTTTCTTTATGATTGATATGCAGGTGAATTTGTCCTAGGCTCCATTTGCCTTGAGTGCATTTGCCTGCCACGTGAGCTCCCCCATGCATAGTCTGATGCCTCTGTTGTCAGGGTTTGGGCGGCGGGGGGTTGAGTAAAAGGGAGTCCCTTGTTGTGGTTGCAAGCCTCTGCCCACCAAAGGAACTCTGTCCTTAGGCAAGGAATAATAGAAACCACTGTTTCCAGGTCCTGAGAATGTTGACACCATAGACTTTTTAAGTACCACTGAAGTTTCCTCATATGCAGTCTTGCATATGGAATTAGTAGAATGCATGAGGCCATGAACCCTACGGCTTGGAGTACTTTTCTTGCAAATAGATGGGTTTGGGTGGCCAGTAGTTTGAAGTAATTTGTCAAATAAACCTGCTTTTCTGGAGTGAGGAATACCATCTGGGAAGTTGTGTTCAAGCTTGCTCCCTGGAATACAATCTTTTGGCTAAGTACCAGATGTGATTTCTTTTCGTTGATGGTATTCCCCAGAGATGTTAGGAGTCTCTTTACAAATGTCAGGTGCTGAAGCAGTAATTCCTGACTGTCCGCCTGAATCAGGCAATCGTCCAAGTATGAGTAAATTTGAATATTTCTCTGCCTGCAGTATGCAATGGCTGGAGCCAGGCACTTTGTGAATACCCTGTGCGCAGTAGATAAGCCAAAGGGAAGTGCAGAGAACTGATAGTGCATAGAGCCTGCCCTGAAACGTAGACATTTCCTGCAAGATTCCCTTATGGGGATGTGCATATAAGCTTCTTTTAAGTCTAGGGTGACTAGCCAGGAGTCCTTGGCTAGCACAGGAAGCAGCTGCTGGAGTGTAAGCATTTAGAATTTTGGTACCACCAGGAAGGTGTTGAGAGAGGACAGATCCAGGATAGGGCACCAAGAGTTCTCTTTTCTGGGCATCAGGAACAGTCTGGAGTAGAAATCCTGCCCCCCTTGCTCTGTTGGAACAGGTTGAATAGTCCTGATACTGAGAAGAGAAAGTACTTGCTTTTTGGCCTCTGCTCACTGGTTTGGAGGAAGGTCTGGCAATCAGCTTGGGGCTGGCAATGAGTGGAAGTAGAATCTGCATCCCCGACCCATCGGTCCTGGGTAATATACTCCCAGTTTTCTGCATGCAGGGCGAGTTTTCCTCCTAAAGGTGCAAGTACTTGGGCATGGCTGGGAAGGATGAAGGACAAGTCATTGTGAACTTTTTCCATAAGGGGGTGGCTTACCACTCCCTGTTTTTGAGGAGGGAGCACTCAACTGTTTAGATCTGTGCATACCCTGAGAGTGTAGTCTTTGTGGTCTGCTGCCCCTGGGTTTGGGCTGAGAAGGTCTGGGAGGGACTGGAAAGGACCTGTTTTTTGAAGGCCAATGCCTATTAAATCTAGGTGGCTGTACCTGTAAGAAATCTTTAACAGTTTGCATAGATTTAGATTTTTTTCTGTATCTTTTTAAGAACTACTTCTGCTTTTGAGCCAAACAAATATTCTTGGTTTAATGAAGTATCTAGTAATTTTACTTTGACATGGTCTGGCAAGATTTGTTCCTTCAGCCAAGCATGCCTTCTCAGAACAGACCCAGTGACAGCAGCCCTGCAAGATGCTTCTAAGGCATCAAAACCACACTGCAAAGTATGTTTACCAACTTGGTTTGCAGAATGTATTAACTATTGCAAGTCTTTATTTTCTGCGCAATCAGGAGTCAACAACATTTTTTGTTTAATTAGTTCCATAATATGCTGCTGGTACTTCAACATGTGAAACTGGCAATTTAAAGCCCTGATGGCAAGAGTTGCAGAGGTATATACCTTCTTACCCCATCTGTCTAGAGCCCTAGAATCCCTGTCTGAAGGGGTAGGGTTTTTGGCTGCAGTAGCCTTAATACCTTTAGGTCCCTGGGAAATGGTCTCTGGATCCGCAGTGGGATTTTTAAAGAGAAATTTGTGAGAGTCAGGTACTCTGTAGTACCTGTCAGGCTTTCTAGGAGCTGGTGGTAAAGTATCAGTGGTAAGACTGGATTCCATAAAGACATCATCTACAATATCCAGGACACGGAGTATAGCTAGAGGCCTATGCTGAGGCAAGTCTAAAAATTCCCTGAGTCTCTTTTCGGACTGCGGGTAGTCCTGGCATTCACAGCAGAAATGCTCTCTTGGGGTATGCAAGGTTTCACTGAAAGAAAAGTCCTCTAGGGGGGAGGCAGAGGGAATAGAATCCTCTGCATGTGAATCCTCATAGGTAGATAAGGGAATGTCCTGGTAATCACAGGGGTCAGAGTCATTGAACTCATGGTCTGTAAAATCAGAAGGAAAATCAATTCTTTGTCTTTTAGAGGGGGATGGCTGGCTTCCCCTAATTAAAGTAATAAGGTCTTCAGCCATTCTAAGCATTTGTTTCTGTGGCATGGGAGCTTGAGAATGTGCTTTGGCCGTCGGTTTCCTAGGCATAGTGCAAACTCTGGGCCTGAGAAATTCACTAGTTTTAGTCATTAACGAAGTAGTCAGTTTAATATGAACATTGGAAGGCCTGAATACACCCTCAGAAGCCAGTGCCTGCACAGCGTCTCCGGACCCATCCAAGGTAGAGACATCCACACGTTCCATAGTCGAAGAAGCATCTCGCGGCATACTGGACTCCGAATGGGTCTCAGTAAAGGCCTGAGAATCTGTAGAAGCGGGTAACAGAGGCTGCGAAAGCACCTTACTGAGTACCAGTGGACTAGCTTAACGGAAGTGTCTTTGGTAGTTTTGGACCTATGCGGTCTGTCTCTGTCTTTATCCTTGCTTTTTTTCGGAAGATTGGTAGTCGGATGGCTTATCGAAGTCATTTCGGAATATGGAGAACAACAGCGAAAGAATTTAGAGACAAAAATGGCCCGACGAAGAATAGTTCGGACATTGAACAAGGCAAAAAACCCGACAACGAGGGACATCGTGGTCTGGGCCTAAACAGGTGACGCAGTAAGAATGAAAATCTCTGTGAGGTATTTGCTTTCCACAGGCAAGACAATTGTTAACTTTTTTTGACATTGGTTAGAGCAAGAAAAAAGGATCCCCAATGGGGTACTTAGCTTTAGAAGACTTCAGGTTTGAAACTCGAAAAACAAAAATTTCAGGTAGCGGCCAATCGGCACTTGTGAGCTGCTTCTGCTTTGGGATCCCGCACGGCAAGAAAAGCTGATGTAATGGTGTCAGCTGCATGTTTTATAACCCTGATGTCATGGAAGAGGCGACAGCATCCGACTCAGAAATCCCAAGACTCTGGTATTCGGGCTAACTGAGGGCTACCTGCAGGCAGATAACCAAGTGTGATGACTGCAACAGTGAAACACGAAGAACATCTGTACAGCTAACTACTTTAATCACTACTGATATAAATAAGTAGCAGTGTATGCTAAGAAAACTCTAGAACTGCAAAACACTACACTACTGAAACTGCTAAGAACACTACTATAACTATTAAAATTACTAAGTTTCCTACAGGAAGACTAACTACCTACAAACAAGCACTAAATTACTACCATTCTACAGTGGAGGAGCAAGGAAAATATAAAATTTCTTTTGATGAAGAGCAAATGCCAACGGAGTCCTCGAACATGTGACTGAAATCTTCAGCGACAAATGAAATCCGAGGTGATTAGGTGGAGCAGAGGGAGTTATGGGTAGGGAAGGAGCCGTACTTCTGATGCAAGACCTTCCTAACTGGTGCTGAGGTCGGATCCCATCGGATCTGACAACCCACAGTTGAATCTGATGAAAACAGACATCATATCTCATCTTTAAGATGGTGATGAAATCAAGGCCAGTATTACATTCTTCCATATAAAAGCTGTACACTGTTTATGATCTGAGGAACTGCACTGACGTAAAAGTTAATCTCATTAATAATTGAAAACTGTCAAGGCCATCTCTGTACAGCAATTTTCACTTTTTTTATTTTTGTGTCTTGTTTTTTGAACCATGACAGACCCAGGCCTATTTAACCTCTCATTTCTTAGCAAAATCAGTGGCGTTACAAATACGTGCATGCAGCACTTTATATATATATATATATATATATATATATATATATATATATATATATATATATATATATATATATATATATATATATATGTATATATATATATATATACCAACAAATAAACAAAACTTGATGGAGAGAGAGGTTTTTAACTGAATATATTTCCTAGCCTATGGAATAAGTTAGCACTACAGATCAAACAAAGCACTACTTTGGCTACCTGTAAGAATAGTCTTGACTGGATGGATAGACACAAATTAACACCAGGATTATCATGTACTACCCTGCTCAATTTGAGAAATGAGCACTATTTTGGACTTGAAAAGGGTGGCAAGAACTTTTAAGTTTGCTTGCTTAAAGGTCTATATTGTTATACATCTTATTGTCCCTGTGATCATTTGCCTAGTCTATGTTCCTGTGCTCAGGCAAACAAGCAAACTTATTTCAGTGTTACAGTACAAGGACCATTTTCAACTTCTTTAAATAAATATATATGTAAAAAAACTAATGGTCTGCATGTTCATGCCACTATCTATATACAACTGTTCACCCAAGATAATGTGTAATTGTTGGAAACACAAATGATACCTCTTCAGGGCAGTTTGCAGGACAAGACAAACGTTTTCCATCTTCAAGTACTCGAACAAGTCGTGCAACCGTCATCTGGCCTTGAGTTGGACCAATCATCTTCAAAAACATCTATATAAGAAAAAATATACACATAACCACTTATGAGACAAAACAAAGCTAGAATTATCTAAAATAGAAATATGCCTCCTGGATAACCTGCATAAATAACTATCAAATTCAAGTATTTTCAAAACAGATGGTACAAGACAAGTGCTTTACTGGTGCTTAACATCAAAGAGTTAAGTCCTATAATTTTGATCTTCCCAAAACTTTAATGAACACGCAAGAACTATGACTTCTGAGAAGGCCTGGTGCTGTTCACAGGTTGTACATGCATTAATGTGTACATGCCCAATTATACCAAAGGACATCACGGTACAACTTTTTCATATAACTGTACAAAGCTTCTATTATAAATACAGCATACTTAAAGACACTGTTAATTATCTGGAGGTGGTTAAATGCATTGATCTAAAGCATCCATTTCAATCTCAGTCAAAAGTTGTACATTAACCAAGTCTTTGAAAATCTAAACAAAAAACCAAGGGCACATTCTTGCACACCAACATGAACAAATACGAGCTTGGCAGATGCTAAATTAATTTTCTGATATACTGGAGGAAGCAGTTTGAGTAGTACAGCTTAGGGACTTGATCTTGGGAAGCCACAGAGAAAGAGAATGTATTAGTTAATGCACAAAACACAAAGGAAGCAGTAATTAAGGTCTATCTGATGTTAGTTTAAATCCGAACAGTTTCTAAAAATATTCTAGATTGAATGTAAGGATATGCAGTACAATTCTCCAGGTGGCTGCTTAAATGCAGTGCCATTTTCAAAACAAAATGTCACAGTTTTCTTCAGAAATAGAGAAGTTTAAAGCACACAGTGTGGCAGATAAGGAAAGCATGTCCTATTTTGGGAGACCAAGTGGTTAATCAGATGGAGATGGAAGTATGAAAAGGGACAGAACTAAATTATACAACTGCAGATCATAGAAAGCAGCACTAAGCACTGACTGAACAATGTATTTGGGGAATGATCATGATCACTTATTTTATGCATGACAACTAGAAGTCTGTCTTTGAGTGACAGGAAAAACATACAAGCACTTTTGCCATGAAATGTTTGTACTTCTGGAAATAATGATACACTTTGGGCAAAACTGTGATGCTATGACAAAGTGTAATTTCCAAGGACAAAAAGGCTTTAGTTTCTCTACAGTTGCTATTGTTTCATACACAGTTAAAGTTATGATAAAGAGGCAGTAATAAAAAAGTATATGTACAGAAAAAACAAGTATTTGTCAGTGCCAAAGGCCTCCATGCACTGGAGTGGAACTGCAGCAGTAGTGGTTAAAGATGTGTGGCCAATGAAATTAGAAAGGATGAGGGAACTAGCAAGTAGAAATTAAGGCAATAGTCCCATAGTCCCAACTATTATGTAACACAACATTTAAATGTAATAGACAATACATTTTTCCTGTTTTGATCACATTTTTCATAAATGCCTGTGCTGCTCAGTAAAGCTAACTATAGAATAAAACATATTCCACATGTATTACAAGTGGGCAATCACTGAAATGCTGTTGCTTTGCAGTTGACCTATTTCACAATGGAAAACACAGCTTTGCTGTTTCAGGAGGAAAGGACAATACAGAAAAGGTACATCTGGCATTTACATGCCTGCTTTCAAGCTACCTCAAAAAGGACTAAGCTGATAAAGTGAAGTCTCCAGGAAGACCAGATGAAAGACCAGAGCTTTGGACTTATAGTCCACGTTTAAGAGGAAAAGACGCACTACATGTCTTCTCTGACAATATATTTAGGAATGTATAAACAAAAGCTGGAAAAAGAAAAAAAAAACAGCAGGAATGAATTGGATCTGGGCTTCCTTCATCTGGTGGATAGTCCTTTTGGAGTTTAGTGAAAATCTTGGATGGGGACATAATGCTACTTGCTGACAGAATGTAAAAAAACACTGACCTGCTGACAGAATACTTTGATGGAATACCTTTAACGAAAATGGACATCCTCAATGAGACTGCATACATAACGCTACAACATTAATGTCTTCATTGTAATCTGCATGGATCACTTATTAAAATACATAAATGAAGATCTACACTGCAATTCAAATGTGTACCACATAATTTTGTGCATATCAGATTAAAACAAAGTGTAACATACAGCTGTTTACAGAATATTAAACTTACTGCCATCGGACTGTGTTCACCATCACAATGAGTAAGAATTTCATAGAGAGTAACACCAAATGACCAAACATCTGATGCAATGTAAAACTTGCACTGAAGTAAGCATTCTGGAGCATACCTGGAATACAAAATAGAAAAGTCACATTTTTGTAATGAAGTAAATTAATTTGTTAAGTTATAAGCAAAAAAAATGAAGTGATAATTATTCTTGTATGCAATCCACTATTGACTTGATAAAACAGTCATCAGGTCAGAACTAAATACCCAGGACAGTGAACTGCACAGGAGATAAAACTGAAGTCTCAAAAACTGAATACAATACAGACAAACATTTCTATCATATCTGTTATATCAGATTCATCTAGTCACCTGCATAACAACATGTTGCAAGGAACTCTTTTCACGTTTATTAGCCTTTTCCAGTAGAGTAGTGGGATAAAGCTATGACTACAGCCAAAGTGACCCAAACTGTAGCTTGGGGGCTTGATGGCGCAGGCAGGAAGAATGGGTGTACCTGTCTGCAGGTGAGGGTGGGGGGTGCATATTATCTTTGTTCAAATTCCCTGGAGAAGAATGGGAAAACAACAGGAATGTGCTGCTTGAGGGTAAGTGGGGCATTCTGCTCATACCAACCCCTTATGGATATGAAGACAGTTCAGTGCTGACACCCACTGCATTTCTCATCCTTGGGTGTTACTGGGCACATGCAAGGGAGGGGAAACATCAGAAAACAATTTAAAACAGCAGTATGATGCTGTCCTGTGGGCCAGATCTAGTTCAGTGGAAGCTATTGTGGGCCATGTAGACCAAGTAGATGAGGACAGGAAATAGGGGCAAATGATGGTCACATTTGGGGAGCCAAAAAGCAGCAAAAAATAAATAAATAAAAACTTTCTACACATTCATTAAACATAAAAAATGTTTAATTTTTTTCCTCCCCTTTTTTTCTTCAGTGCATTTTAGCTCACAAAGACTGTAAATTAAAAGTAACATGTCTGAGTATACTCACCACAACAGTAGTTGTTTGAATAACAGCATTTCTTTGTCAGTTTAATTCCTTACATATAGGAATTATTTATTTTATTTATTTTACATTTGTTAACCGGGCTGGTCTAACTGGATATATTTCCATTTTCAGTAGAGGCCCGGGGAGAAAAGCTCCACATATAGACAAAGAGGTATAACAATAACAGATTACACTCAGATAGGACGTTGACAATGAAAATAATTACCACAGGAAAAGGACTTTAAATTCCTAGACATTGTAAATAGCAACATGTTAAGGCTTATTACATCTTTTAAAACCAAGAAGAGAAAGTGCAAGACCAAGGAAGAGGAAACAATGATAGATAGAGAGAGCAGATTTAAAAAATATAAAAGATATATAGTTTCTGAAGTAGAGTCATAGCCTTATAGAGGAAAGATATGGGGGAGAGGTCCATAAGTGGTAGAGGAAGAGAATTAAGGGAGAAAGCAGGAGGTATAAAAGAATAGGGAGAGAAAAAAGAGGGTTAACTAAGGAAAATTAACTTTCAATCAGGATTAGAGCAGGGGCACATCCAGTGGCTTTTAAGGTAGGTTCTAAGTTTTTGTTTAAACAAGACAGTAGATGCAATGGAAGTAAGTTCGGTAGGAAGTTGATTCCAGTGTTTACCAATGGAATTTGAGAAGAGGGAATCACCAGCTAGGTTATTAGATTTGGTTAAGGTGACTAGCAGTTTATTAGATGATCGGAGTGAGTTCAGATTAGAATAAGGGGTTAAGAGGTTAGAAAGTACAGGTGTGTTATGAGGTTGGTAGAAAGCTCTTTGGACAAACGTGAGTTGGGAAAGTAACAGCATGTTAGTCAGTTCAAGCCAGTGAAGTTGCTGCAGATTTAGACAGTGGTGAGTTCTGAAAGGCTTACCAGTAACAAATCTAGCTATATTGTTGTAAGTGGTAGACAGTTTGGAGAGATTGTTTTTCTTGAGGTTAGTATAGATTGGTGAGGCATAGAGAAGAGTAGAAATAAGGTGAGAGTGAGCAAGAGTAATTTTGGCTGGGGAGGTTAAGAAAGTTTTAATTCTATAGAGAGAGCCAAGTTTCCTGTTTACAGATTTAATGGTATTGTTGATATGACAGTCAAAGGAAAGATTATTGTCAATTGTGACTCCTAGTAGCTTAGTAGTAGAGTCAGGAGATATAAGAGTTCCATTGTTAGATAAGATAGTGAAGTCTAGTGTAGGGGATCTGGTAGTTGGCCTAAAAAGTAAGAGTTTGGTTTTTTTTGCATTTAGGAGGAGGCAGCGTTTAGGAACCAAGTTTCAACTTTGGAAAATACAGTTTGAGTATTAGTTTGTAGTTCAGAAATGGATTTAGCAGAGCAAATTAGTGTGGAGTCATCAGCATATTGTATGCATGTAGCTTGGGGAATAGCTACTTGTAAGTCATTTATAAAGAGGGAGAAAAGAAGGGGTCCGAGAATAGAGCCTTGGGGTACCCCAAGTGAAATTGGGAGAAGAGATGAGAGTTTGTTATCCCAGAGGACGGCCTGTTTCCTGTTAGTGAGATAGGATCTAAACCAGTGGACAACCTTAGATTCTAAGGATAGAGATTCAAGAATGTTTAAGAGGAGAGAGTGGTTGACCATGTCAAAGGCTTTGGACAGGTCAATAAAAGAGCTGAAGACAGGATGTTATTATTGCGATTTTTGTTAATAAAGTCTATAAAGGAGAGGAGAGCAGTAGTTGTGCTATGAAAAGGCCTAAAGCCATGTTGACAGTTGGAGAGAATGTTATTTGTTATTAAGTGGTTCATTAACTGATGGTGCACACATTTTTCCATGATTTTTGCAAGTGGGGACAAGAGAGCAATGGGTCTATAATTAGAATATTCATAGGAGTTACCTCCTTTATGTAAGGGAATGATGTGAGAAATTTTCCATATGTCAGGTATGGTTGCTTCATTTACAGTTCTATTAATAAGGATGGATATAGAGTAGGCTATTTCAGAGGCTGCTTTTTGAAGGAATTCAGATGGAAGCTGGTCTGCCGAGGGGGTACATGGTTTGAGTTTGTGGATACATTTCTGTATAAAGGTAGTGGAGATGGGTTGAAGCCTAAAGGTTGGAAGATTGAGGGATGTAAGGTCAGGGATACTAGTGTTGTCACTAGAGAGATGGGAGGCTAAGGAATTGATAGTATCAATAAAGAAAGAGTTGAAAGTATTGGCAGTATCAAGGGAGGAATTCTTTTCAGACCCAGAAGGGGATGGGGTGGTAGTTTGTCCAGGGTGAAGAAGTCTGTTTAGGGTTGACCAGAATTTTTGAGGGTTATTGTGTTTTGCTTGCTGGAGATTACTATAATAATTCTTTTTATCAGAGAAGATAGCTCTTTTAGTACTGTTTCTTAGTTGCCTAAAGGTCTGTTGGTCTATGGGAGATTTGCTGGTTCGCCACTTTTTCCAAGATTTGTTCCTAAGTAACATTTTTGTCTTGTATCTTTAGATAGCCATGGGGCAGGCTTAGATTTAATTCGGATGGAACGCTTTTGGTGCATGATTATCTAGAATTTTTAGGAATGTGGTATTAAAGTATAGAACAGCTTCTTCAAGAGGAAGTGTCTTAAGTGGGTTCCAGTTACAGGCACTTAGTTCAGTTTTAAATTGAATAGGGTTGAAGCATTTGAGATCACGTAGGGTCTTATACATTGGAGAATTGTTAGAGGCATTTTTGTCTTAAAATATAGATTAGATTGTGGTCACTAAAGTCATCGGGTAGCGTTCGGATTGATAGTTTAGTTGAGGTTTGTTAATGAGAATCCAATCTAGAATTCTTTCTTTGTTGTTCGGTTTGTTAATCCTAGTGGGGTGTCTATTATCTGAGTAAAGCCATGGAGGTTAATATGAGAAGTTGGGTTATTAGTGTTTATTGAGGACCAGTCAAGGTTGAGGTCTCCAAGTATTATAGTTTCTTGTGGGTAGGTGGAAGTAATGCAACTGAGGATGTTTTCTATGGAGGTAGCGTTATTTCCAGGAGGTAGATATATGCAGATAATATAGATTGCTTTTTTGGGGTTTAGTTGTAGCTTAGAGATAAGAAGCTCAGTATTGTTAATGTCCAGTTTATCATGGGGTACTAATGTTAAATTTAGTTCAGTTTTAAATAGCAGTGCCACTCCCCCGCCTTTTTTTGTTTTGCGGTCGAGTCTCAAGATATTGTAACCTGGAGGAATGATTTCATTATCTAGAGTGTAGGGTTTTAACCAGGTTTCAGTCAAGCAGAGAATATCAAAGGAGTGGTATTCAAGAAGGGAGTGGAGATGGGTGATTTTGTTATTGACACTACGGATATTAAGGTGCCCTATGAGTAGAGTATTTGCATTGGAGGTTTGTAGTTGAGGGGATGAGTTTAGTGAGGCAGGTATGGTGTTAGATGTAGTAGTTACGGGCCCTGGGTTGGGGTGGATATCCCCATCTGCCAAGATAGAGTGGTTAAATTCCAGGTAAGCTTTGTTAGGACAGTTTAGTAAGTATTTTAGTTTCCTAAACCAGAGAGTTTGAATTTTAATGTGAGACAGCCTATGATATTTGGCTAGGAGATAGCTAGAGGAAGATGTAATATTTACATGAGTGAAGTTTAGGCTTTGAGTATCAGAGGCAGTATGTTTGGGAGAGTAGTTAAAGTGATAGCTAGGATTTAATTCATAACAGGTCAGGAAGTATGGTAGTGTGAGAGCAAGAGAAGAAATGAGCATAAGTGTTAGTTTTAACAGAGTAGTTTCTGTTACAGAGGTCTTGGGTGGAGGTTTATAAGCTTTACTGGACATAATGAGGTGAGAGTGAAAGGAATAGACGAAGGGGCCTAGGCTAAGATTATAGATTAAGTAAGAGAAGCTTAAGAGTCAGAGTATGTAATTAGCTTTGGGTGGGTAGGAGAGATAATTAAGGAAGGTAAAGTAGGAGGGAGTTACAGATGAGGTAGGAGTCTGGGATAGGTGTAAATATAGAGTGGGAGGGGTAAGTGAGGTATAAGGCTAAGGGTACGTGGGGTGGGTGGGATAAGGGGGTAGGGAGGGGAGCGTAGCGGGGCAGAAACAGAGAAGAGAGCGTAATCAATCAGCTAAGCAGGGAAGCTGAATCACTACGAGTTTCCTATACTACGTAGTTTAATCAGTGAGTAAAGGAAAGTTAGGTAAAGAGAGAAGGAAAGATATGGCAGTATGCAAGAATAAACAGGTACAAGGTAAAGTAAGAAAATGTACAGTTTACAGAGGAACACAGAGAGGGGTATTAGAGAGTAGGTAAATAGAAATAATCAGGATATAGTCGTTTAGTAAACCAGAGAAAGGAGTGCAATATCCAGAAAAGTAATTGAGAGACAGTGAGGAAACAGACAAGGTAAGGCAAGTGGAGCGTCACAGCAATAGAAGGCTAGCAGACGAGGGGGACTTCAGGTTAACCAGGGGCAGGAGGGAGTAGTACTAATAGATAAGGGGGAAGAGGTGATTACTATAATGCAGAAAAGCAAGGGACAAACGCAACCTAAGCTGGTGCCACGTGTGTGCTGCCCACCAGAGGACAAAACATATAATAATTAAGCAAGATGGACATACAGTCAGTATAGGAGAGTATAGAACTCAAAAATCATCACTGAAGAGGAGCTAGGGGTGCTTCCTGGGTGCCGACACAAATGGCCTGAGTTGTAGCTTCTGGGAGATAGGCCAGCAGAGAGGGGACACCCGATGAGGAGCACTAGGCTTTAATGCTCTTTTTCAAGTGAAAGCAAACAAGAAATATCACCACTGTAACAGGAAGTGCCACATACAAGGAGAAGATGAGAAACTCATGACATCCTTCTACTGGGAGGTTCTGGGTGGAATTTTTTTCAGGTATTTTCGATGTTCCAGTAACTTCGAAAGTAGATTTGAAGTTACTATCTTTTACTATTAAACTGCTTTTTGTTCCTTGTCTGCGGTGCAGTTTTGTTTCTTCTTTTCTTCTATAAATAACGTCACACCAGTAGATATCTGTGTCACTGACCTGGGAGTCATTGATCTGTAATACACTGGCATGGATAAGTGTTTCCCCACATATATAAGCCCATCCTATGAATCCCTCTGCCAGCAAAACTTCATATCGATTCACAGCTGCAATTGGATACTTGCTGGAATTCCTGAACCACTTCACATGAAGGGCAGAGATCTCCTGAGGTTTTGTATCCCACACACAGCATAAAGTGATGCAGTTCCTTTCCTCTTTGACTAATAGCTGATGCTCTTGTAGATTCCAGGAAGAACAGCAACTTTGAAAGAGATGCTTTTCAAACCACATCAAGTGTTTTGTACTTCATTAATCACATTCTGTGATGAATCAGCCATTAATTTACGGATCAGGATTTAAACGTGGCATTTCAGCAAATGTTAATGACACAGGAAGGTGGATATGTGTCCTTTCCACCTCTAACTTCCAGAGCTATCAGACCTTTATAGTGCAGAGGTGATCTTCTCAATAGACCATAGATGTCAGTATGATACCTGGCAGAAAAGGAAAAGCAGTTCAGGTCATCTTCTGTTCATTATGCTCCCTGAAGTAAAGGGTCACCAACAAGTGGATCCATAAGTAGTGGGCAGAAATCTGGAATTTAGCTACACTGGGTCACTTTCTCCTTACAGAGACAGAGAGAGAGAGTGAGTCAAGTCATCTCAAGTGAAGAATGATCTCCCAACAAATTTCCCCAGGATTTGGGGATAGAGAAGCCAATATTAAAAAAAAAATTCAAGGGCAGGGGGATGGAAATGGCAGTCTATACTATAAGCACTGATCCTGTTATTTGAATACCTATTTTTTTTCTTTCAGTACGCTCACACAAGTGATTTACAAACATCATAAAGATCATTGCTACAGTTTAATACATTGGATATGGGAAGAAAATTAAAGGAGTTTGCTACGCAAGCAGCTGTCTGAAACTCAATCCAGGAGGATGCTATAACATGCCTTTCAGGAAAAATAGTGACACAACCTGCCATGTGTCAGGACTGAGTATCTAGCCTGTATACTACTACTCTCAGCTGAAGTGTTTTAAAATAAAGCAGCTGCAGCTGAAGCATTTGCAGTTACTCTTGTAAAATGCACTTTTACAGTTGTGCTTGCTGTGTTTTACCATGGTAGCCAGTGCAGAATGTAATACAGCAAGCCAGTCATCAAATAAAACCATCTTTTTCCCTTTGTGGTGACCTGGGATAAAGGATTGGCAGATGAATGATTTTGCCATCTCTCAAACCACCTTTGGCACAAAGGCAGGGTTAAGTTCAAGGGCTACTCTACCCTTCCAGAAGACTGCATATGGCTTATTTTCATCAAACAGTGTTTACCATTCAAATTCTAATGCTACAAAACTAGCAGGCTCAAAAGAAAGCAGGGTCAATATTTCCATCAAAAGTTTAAATCCCAAGGAGGAGAAACAGGCCATCAGCTGGGGGACTGTAATTCAGGAACTGTTTGCATTCCAAACAAGACGATAAGGTAGGCTGCAATGACTGACAAGTGCACCTTAGCTGACACACAAGTTAAACTCTTCTCAAAAAGCTAAGCCAGATACTTTATGCAAAAGGTACAGGGGAACCTGTGGGTTCTGTCTGACCAGTAGTGCACCATACTCTATTTTCTATTTAGCCAAGCAACACTCTCTAGTACTGTGTTTCCTGACCTCCAGCAAATTAAGAAAACAGCTTCAGTGGGGAACTGAGCCCTGAAGAGAACTGGGCTGAGATAATCCATGCAGCTATACTGAAACACCTCAAATATGGGTGAACTAGGCATACTCTATCAGGTTGGGAGATGTAAGGGATACTACAAATGTGCCCTGTCTTTCCTCATCCAACTTCAGAGCTTCCTTGGTAGGAGTGGAATGGAAATGCACATAGCAGGATCATATTTCCAGAATGTAAACATTTACTTCCAGTCTCCCATACACTGGGACCTGGAAAAGATTTTTTTTTTAGTTGATGACTGTCATGGGAAGCAAGAAAGCTCTTCTCAGGATTCCTTACTTTGTACTGACAACTGAAATAACTGTCTATACCTCCAGTCTGAATTAAGTCACCTCACAAGAGGTGCTTCACAGGTTATGTCGCTGTACCATTCCATACATGAACAATTTGGGCAGCTCCATGAACCTGCAAAAATCTAGGCTTACAACAGCATTCAACACAGCATTTTCAAGGGCAGTGCTAGGTACCAGGACAGACAGACTGCTTCTACCCCAAGGAAAAGTGTTTCTCTTATAGCATTTATTTGAACTACTAGCCTATAATTAGTCTTACCTTCATGGATGAGGTGTTTCAGTCTAGCTGCATGGATGATCTTAAAGCAGAGAAAGACCCCAACTGGTTAACTAGCAAGTTCTGGCTTGAGGAGGTACATGCATTTTTGAGGAGGAGGAAAGTACAGTTGTGTCCCACTTGCCATAAATGTAGATGTTGGGAGTAGATCAATGTTGCAGTATTGATCCTTGTGTCTTCCTGCCATGCAAAAGCCTGCAACTGGCCTGATTTCAGACTCACAGCATCATCCCAGGCCAACTGACATCTGGGAACCAGGGTAAAACAAGAGTGTCCCTTGGCACCATCTTCATGTCCTCCTAAGCGAGGAAAAAAAAGTTTGATGCATGAAGACAGCATGACCTCCCTAGCTGTCTGGTTTTAGTTGAGAATACAAAGAAGCAAGAAATGTAGGTAAAGTTGGGATGAGCCAAAGGAATATGAAGCAAAAAAGTACAGTTGTGTACACTTACCATAAATGTAGATGTTCGAGTGTATTTACTGTTGCAGTCATTACATTTGGGTAATCTGCTGGCAGGTTGCCCTCAGTCGGCCTGATTAACAAAGTCTTGGGTCCTGCGTCAGTTGCTGTCCCTTCTTCCATGACGTCAGGTCGTCAGGGGTATAAAACATGCAGCCGATGCCATTACATCAGTTTTTCTTGCCCCAAATGTCAGGTGCCCCCAAATGGGGAGCATATATATATAGATATATATATATATATATATATATATATATATATATATATGATCTAAAACACAAAAATATACCTCCAAGCAAAAGCAAATACACCAAAAAGGCTTTTAGGCATAATAAAGGAAAGGAAAGGTATAGTAAGAGAAAAATAGGGCACTGGAGGGTAGGTAACCAGGACTGCAACAGTGGATACACTCAAACATCTACATTTATGGTAAGTGTACACAACTAACTGTACTCTGTTCTTCATGTTTCACTGTTGCAGTCATTACATTTGGGTAGAATCCCAAAGCTATGGTTGGGCGGATGGCTTTATACAGCATTAGGAGCAGCTATAAGGCCTTGCAGGACAGCAGTGGCAAAGCCAGCTCTGGATTTAGAGAAGAGAGGTAAATGGCAATGTTTTGTGAATGTATGAACTGAGCTCCAGGTAGCAGCTTCTAGAATGTCCCTGGTAGGAACCCCTCTGAGAAAGGCTGTAGAAGTAGATGCAGCCCTGGTGGAATGAGATCTGATGCCCTTGGGGACTGGTTTACCATGGTGCATATAGCAGAAAGTAATACAATGGTTTATCCATTTGGAAATAGTCTGCTTTGAAATAGCCTCTCTCTCTGCCCCTGCAGCAAATGCCACCAGTAATTGTTCAGATTTTCTTAGAGATTTTGTCCTGTTTAAGTAGAATCTTAGTTGTCTGTGTACATCCAATGAATGTGAAATCCGCTCACCCTTGTTCTGTGGATTTGGGAAGAAAGTTGGCAGATGAATGATCTGATTAAGGGCCACACTACATACCACTTTAGGCATAAAGGATGGATTGATCCTGAGAGCCACCCCGTCTGGGTAAAAAATAATGAAAGGCTCCACTGCCACAAGAGCCTGTAGTTCTGAAATCCTTCTAGCTGAAGTGACTGCTAAAAGACAAGCTGTTTTCCAAAAGAGAAATTTTAGGTCCGCAGTAGCCACTGGCTCAAAAGGAGGTAGAGTGAGTTTTTCCAAAACAAAACTGAGGTCCCATGCAGGAGTTGGTGCTCTCCTAGGAGGTCTTAAATTTTTGGCCCCTCTGTGGTACTGTTTTAGCAGAGGATGAGAAAAGAGGGGAGGCTCTGTGTTGTAATGAGCTGAAATGGCAGAGGCATGGACTTTAATGGAAGAGAAAGATAGGCCCTTGTGAAGAATCTCAGTTAAGTATTGCAGAATCTGAGGAATATTGGGCATTGCTGTGCTTTTTTCTTGTGCTTGGTTCCAGGCACATAATCTTTTCCATTTGTCAGCATAAGATTTTCTAGTACTAGGCCTTCTAGCCTCCAAAATGACATCCATCACAGGTTTGCTGAGAGATGTAACTGGTGAGATTAGTTGATTAGCCATGCTGCAAGATTCAAAGTTTGGAGCTGAGTGTGCAGAATTTGATAGTTCTGCTGAGACAGTAGGGAAGGTGTCTGGGGCAGGTATCACAGAGGAAGGTGTGACATATTGCGCAGGAGCGGGTACCAGTGTTGAAGAAGCCAGTCTGGAGCAATCAGAATTATTTTTGGTTTTTCCTGTCTGACTTTTAGTAAGACCTTGGAGAGTAGAGGCAGAGGGGCAAGGCATAGACTGATAGGTTTTTCCAGCTGAAGGATACAGCATCCACTTTCCAAGCTTTTTTGTGATGAATTATTGTGCAGAATTTGTCCAACTGATAATTTTGGGGTGAGGCAAAAAGATCTATGTCTGGGCTCCCCCATTTGCGTGTCAACATGCCGAAGATTTGTGGATCCAGTTTCCATTCGTGTGAGTCCATAAGACTTCTGCTTAGTTAGTCTGCCAGAGTATTTTGCTTTCCTGGCAGGAATTGAGCTTGTAGATGTATTTGATAAGTCAAGGCAGTGTTCCACAATGTCATGTCTAGTCTGCAAAGGGGGCAGGAATGTGTACCCCCCTGCTTGTTTATGTACCACATGACTGTGGTGTTGTCTGTCTTTATCAGTAGTTGTCCTGGATGAGGATAGTCCTTGAAGGCTGTCAGAGCATTCTGTACAGCTAGCATCTCTTTCTGATTGATATGTAGGTGCATTTGATTTGGGCTCCATTGGCCCTGAATGCATCTCCTTGCCAGATGTGCCCTCCAAGCATAGTCTGATACATCTGTAGTCAGGGTTTGGGCGGCAGGGGGTGGAATGAATGACAGTCCTTTGTTTTGGTGGCAGGCCTCTGTCCACCATAGGAACTCTAGTTGCAGGCAAGGAATGACAGGAATCATTGTTTCCAGGCTGTGACAATGTTGACTCCATAAGCATTTTAGGTACCACTGAAGTTTCCTCATATGCAGTCTTGCATATGGAATTAGAAGAATGCAGGAGGCCATGAACCCCAAAGCCTGCTGAATTTGTTTTGCAGATAGCTGGGTTTTTGTGGCTACCTGTTTGAAGTAAGTCATCAATTGAATTTGTTTTTCAGGTGTAAGGTAAGTCATCTGGGCAGGTGTATTCAAGCTTGCACCCAGGAATGTAATTATTTGAGAGGGTACCAGTTGTGATTTCTTTTCATTTATTGTGTACCCTACACAAGTTAGAAGCCTTTTTACAAACGCCAGATGTTTTAGAAGAGTGTCCTTGTTTTCTGCCTGCATTAGACAATCGTCCAGGTATGGATACATTTTAATACTTCTTTGCCTACAAAAAACAATTACTGGTGCCAGGCACTTTGTGGAGATCCTGGGTGCAGTAGATAAGTCAAAGGGCAGTGCAGAGAACTGGTAATGCAAATAGCCTGCTTTGAAGCGGAGGTATCTTCTGCAAGATTCCCTGACTGGGATATGCAAGTAAGCCTCTTTTAAGTCTAAAATTACCAGGCAGGCACCCTTGCCTAGCATAGGTAGTAACTGTTGAAGAGTCAGCATCTTGAATTTTGGAATGTCCAGAAATGTATTTAGAATGGATAAGTCTAGAATTGGACACTATGATTTGTCTTTTCTGGGTACCAGGAAAAGCCTTGAATAAAAACCTTGCCCCTTTTCCTTTTCTGGTACTGGTTGAATAGCCCCCATATTCATGAGGGACATAACTTGTTTCTGGGCCTCTGCCCACTGATTCAGAGTCAGATCTGGCCATCCGTTTGGGATTGGCAACGTGTGGAAATAAAATCTGTATCCCTGGGATACTATATTTTAAAACCCATTTGTCCTGGGTAATCAGTTGCCAGTTTCGTGCATGAAGTGCCAGTTTCCCCCCCAAAGGGGTGGCCAAAAGATAAGTGCTTGGTGATTCCAGTGGAAAGTCATTTAAACTATCATAGGAAGGTGCCTTGTTGCTTCCAGATTTGGAGGTGGAGGCACCCCATTGCTTTGTTCTAACAGTCCCTTGCGACTGAAACCTGGAGCCTTTGGAATGTCTGGGTTTGACCTGAGCGGCTCTAGTGGGTACTGGAAAGGACCAGTTCTTAGTAGGCCAGTGCCTGCTAAACCTGGGTGGCTGCACTTGTAGGAAATCTTTCACAGTTTGCATAGATTTAGCTTTATCTTCCATCTTTTTCAAAACTTCTTCAGCCTTATTACCAAATAGTCTGTCCTGTTGTAAAGGAGCTTCCAACAATTTTGCTTTAACATGGTCAGGCAGACTTTGTTCCTTGAGCCAAGCATGCCTTCTTATCACAGATCCAGTTACAGCAGCCCTGCAAGAGGCCTCCAAGGAATCAAAACACATTGCAAAGTATGTTTTCCAACTTGTTCAGCTGGATGCAATAAATCCTGCAACTGTTTATTTTCCACACAGTCAGAAATCAACATAATTTTCTGTTTAAGTAAACCCATAACATGCTGTTGATATTTAAGCATATGAAATTTACAGTTTAAAGCCCTGACTGCCAAGGTTGCAGATGTGTAAAACTTCTTACCCCATCTATACAGTGGCCTGGAATCTCTATCAGAAGGGGTAGGGTTTTTAGCAATAGAGGCCTCAACACCCTTGGGACCTTGAGAAATGGTTTCAGGGTCAGCAGTAGGGTTTTTAAAAAGGAATTTGTGGGAGTCAGGAACCCTGTAGTATCTGCCTGGCTTACTAGGAGCCGGAGGCAGGGAATCAGGAGTCATACTGGATTCTGAGAAGACATCATGAACAATGTCTAGAACAGGAGGTATAGCCAAATGACTATGCTGAGGAAGAAGAAGAAAATCCCTAAGTCTCTTTCTAGATTCTGAGAAATTCTGACTCTCCCAGTGAAAGTGTTCCCTTAAGGTATGCAAAGTTTTTCCAAAAGAAAAATCCTCAGGAGGAGAAGCAGAAGGGATGGAGTCTTCTGCATCAAAGTCCACATACGTGGGTATAAATAATTCCTGATCAGAAGAAACAGAAACCTGATCTGAAGATTCATAGTCAGTGCCTTGCCTAGGCCTCTTAGCAGGAGGGGGATGGGTACCCCTGATCAAGGTAATTAAATCCTCAGCCATTTTGATCATTTGTTTTTTAGGCATTGGGGCCTGTGTCGTTTTTTTAGACATAGAAGTAGTTTTTGGCCTTAGTTTTGAAGATGTCGTTGGTTTAATATACAAATCTTTCGGCCTGAAAACACCCTCAGAAGCTGGTGCCTGCTCAGCAGCTCTGGATCTATCTAAGGTACAGACATCCATGGGTTCAATACTTAAAGCATCTCACGGTATACCGGGCTCCGAATGGGCCTCAGTAGAGGTCTGCGAATCAAAAGTAGCAGGTATCAGGGACTGCGAAAGCACCTCAATGAGTACCAGTGAACCGGTGACTGGCTTAGGAGAAGCTTTGTCGTCGGTTTTGGACCTCAACGGTATGTCTTTGTCTTTTTCTTTGCGTTTTTTAGGTATTCCGGTAGTCGGATTGCTAACCGACGACATTTCTGGATAATTACATCTTGAGCCAAAATATTTAGAAGCAAAAATATACTGACGTTTAATAGTGCGTTGATTAAATTTAGCACAAAACCGACAGCAAGGTACGTTGTGGTCAGGGCCTAGGCAAGGAATACAGTACAAAAGAAAATCCTTATGAGGTATTTGCTTCCCACAAGTAATACAATTATTAACTTTTACTGACATCTGTAAGGAGCAAGAAAAAGTTTCCCCAATGGGGTACGTAGCTTTTAGTTGAAGACTTCGGTTCTGAAACTCGAAAATGAAAATTTCAGGAGTTGGCCGACAGGCACTTGCGAACTGCTTCTGCTTCAGGCACCGTGCGGCAAGAAAGACTGATATAATGGCGTCGGCTGCATGTTTTATACCCCTAACGACTTGACGTCATGGAAGAAGGGACAGCAATCGACGCAGGACCCAAGACTTTATTAATCAGGCCGACTGAGGGCAACCTGCCAGCAGATTGCCCAAATGTAATGACTGCAACAGTGAAACATGAAGAACATCAGTAAAAGTGATGGCCGCAACAAAGTTGAGGGATAGGAGGGTGGGAATATGTACTGCAACATTAATCTACTCAAACATCTACAATTATAGTAAGATGGGACAACTCTACTATGTTCTTTGGAGTCAATGTTGCAGTACTGATCCTTAGGAAGATTCTCAAAGCTATCCTGTGGGTGGAGGCGAGTATAGTAAGTTTAGGAAATAATATTTTGTAGGATGGCTGATATGAACCCTGCCCTGGAGACCTGTAATAAGTTATAGTGTTTAGTAAAGGTGTGAACAGAATTCCAAGTGGCTGCCTTTAGGATGGCTTTGGTGGAGGGGACTCCTTTAAGGAAAGCAGTGGTACTTGCCCTGTGACTGGTGGAATGGACTCTAATGTGACCAGGTAAAGGCTTTCAATGGTGCAGGTAACAGAACTTGATGCAGTTTGCAATCCATTTAGAAATTATTTATTTTGACACAGGCTTGCCTGGTTTGCCCTCTGCAAAGAATACCAACAACTGGTCTGCCCTGTCTTGTACTTTTTGTTCTGTCCAGATGGTACCTGATTTGTCTGTGGACAACCAGTTACTGGAGGATTCTTTCCACTTTGTTCAGTGGATTTGGGAAAAGGACTGGCAGATTTATGGCCTGGTTAATGCTACGTTCTGAAACTACCTTGGGGATGAATGAAGGATTTGTTCTGATGGTTACCCTGTCTCTGTGGAATACAGTAAAAGGCTCTGTACACATGAGTTCAGAGACTCTTCTAGCTGATGTGATGACTATAAGAAAGGTGGTCTTCCAGGTGAGCATCTTGAGAGGAAAAATAGCAACCAGTTCAAAAAATGGTAGGGTTAGTTTTTCCAATACAGTTTAAATTCCATATTGGAATGGGGTATCTTCTGGAGGGCTGGGTCTCTGAAGGTTAGGAGGAGAGAGAACCAGTTTTGTTCTGGGCCAGAAGGGGGCTACCAGTATCATACTGGGCATGTTAGTCCTGGTCTTTGTAAGTATACTAGGAATAAACGGTAAGGGGGAAACACATATTGAAACAAATGAATCCATATGAAGGAGACAGTAACCTTTTTCCGTGCTCCCTACTGCTGTGTTCTAGAGCAGAATCTCAGAAGCTGCTTGTTGTGGAGAGGCAACAAGGTCTATAGAGGGGATCCCCTATTGAGTGGTGAGAAACAGGAAGATTTCCCTTTTCAACATTCATTCGTTTGGGTCTAGTAGGTCCCTGCTCAGGAAGTCTGCTAAAAGACTGTTGTAGCCTGGGCTATACAATGTTAACAGGGTAAGTCCCAAGTCTTGGGCCAACATCCAGATCTTTCTGGTAAGGCTACACAGATGGTAAGATAAGGTCCCCCCCGCTTGTTTATGTACAAAATTACTGTGATATTGTCTGTCCAGATTTGCAGAGTTCCTGGGCTTAAATGTCATTTTACAGCTTTTATGACTAAGACCACCGCTAGCATTTTCTTTAGATTTTTATGGAGACCAAATGCCCTGCACCTTCAGTGGGTCCAAGTGGCCTCCCCAAAGTATGTCTGAACTGTCTGTAGTCATGGTCAAGTCTGCCTGAGCCAGTGTGTAAGTTGACCCTGGGTTCTCTTGTATGGTGTCCTTCCACCACAGAACTTTCTTCTTGAGGCATGGAAGCAAGGGTAGAAGGGTTTCTAGGAAATTACAATGTTGCTCCCTGACATTTTTGATAAGTTACTATAATTTTCTCATGTGTAGCTTTGCTATAAAGGCACCATGAGGACATATGATGTCATGCATCCTAAGATGCTTAAGAACTCTCTGGCCTACATGATTTGTTTTGGGAGTAGGTTGTTCAAATAATCTGTCAGGAAAACAATTTTGTCCTGAGGGAGAAATGCTTTCTGTTAGACTGAGTCTGAGGGCCCACAGAAACAGGATCCATGTTTGGGGAGTCTATATGTAACATGAAACCCACCTTTTGGAATCAGTCTTCAGGAGTCTGGAGGGCATCCAGGGTCTCCGAGGTGGATCTTCCTTGGATGAGACAGTCGTCCTATGTAGGGCTAGATGTGTATCCCCAGTGTTCTACGGTGTGCTATCAGGGAGGGCAGACTGTCTGTAAAAACTACTGCAGCAGTAGAGAGACCAAATGACAAAGCACAAAATTGTAAGTGTAATCCTGAGGTTATGAATCATAGGTGTTGTTTGTGTTACTGATTGCTACAAAACACAAATAAGTGTCCTTTAGGTCGACTGTGACAATGGAGGTGTCCTAGAAAATCACAGACAGTAGCTTCTGCAATGTAAGCATCTTAACTTTTGGCATGTAGAGGAATTTGTTTAGCTTGAAAGATCCAGGACAGGTCTTCAGGTTCCCTCTTTCCTTGGGAATAGAAAGATCCTGGAATAAAAACATTTTCCCACTTGACCTGGAGGTACTGTCAGTATGGACCCTTGCTGAAGTAAATCTGTGATAACTGGGGTAAGAGGTTTTCTTGTTCATTTGGAGGTCTTGTATGCCCAAGAAGGAGGCAATTTCCCTGAAATGGATGAAGTATCCCTTTTCTATAATGCTGAGGACCCACTGATTCCTTGTGATGGGTCTTCTGCTGGCTTAATAAGCGGGACGTTCCTGCTAGGTGTCTGGGAGGAAGGGGGGCAGCACACATTCACAGCTGTTCTCTGTATTGGGTGGCAGCGCACAATCTCTGTGACTGGTCAGTTTGCCATCCTTTGTATTGCCTTTTTCCATGGTAAGGCCTCCCCTTACCTTGTCTGGGTGGAAAGGGCCAAGGTTTAGAGGGGTAGTTTCTACTGTACCTCAGTGTTGGAGACAAGTAGAATTTTTTGACAGTTTTAATTTGTTTGCCTTTTTTTTGTCTAGCTTCTTGAAGGTTTACTCAACTGAAGGTTTGAACAGGAACTCTGTCTTGTGGGGCAAATAATAACTCATTACTTGATCTGGCAATTCTTGAGTTCTGAATCATGCATGTCGGAGGATAACCTAACTTGTGGCAGCTGCTCTGCAAGAAGCATCTAAGGTGTCATTAGCCACATTTCAAGGACCTGTAAAGATTCTCTAGCAATGTCCTTGTACAGGGGTCTGCCTACCCTGGAGTAAACTTTTCTATTATTTTACCCTGGCATGATTACAAGTATTTTATCATATGGAATTGGGAATTTAAAGCTCTCATGGCTAGGGTTTACACGGGTATAAATTTTCTTACCAAATCTATCCAGTAATTTGCTCTTCTTGTCATTAGGTATGGGATACCTGGGTGGTCCTTTGGTAACCCTTTAGTAGATTCAGTAGAGACCAAGAGAGGGGTTAGCATAAGGATTTTTGTAAAGATGCTTGTGAGAGTCAAGCACTCTAAAACCTGTCTAGTTTCCTAGGCACAGGAGGCAAAGAGACAAGAGTTTAGGGCTATGCCCTCATAAACATCCTCTAGTACAATGTGTTCTGGAGGAATAGCCATCAGTCTATGAGAAGGTAAGGTTACAAGCTCCCTGTAGTGCGTCTAAGCCTGGGAGAACGGCTTACTTTCCCAGTTACATATTTCCCTCATTTTGTGTAATGTGTTCCTGAAGGAAGGTCTTTGGGCGGTGAAGCTGAAGACACAGTATCAGTCTTTGTCTGGGTAGGTTTGGGATTGTAGGTGACCGGAATAAGAGAGCTCTTCCTCATCCTGACAGGATGAGGAGTCTTCCTCTTCTTGGAATGCTACTTCCCTTGCTCTTTTTGATGGAGTCAGAGAAGCCTCTGTAGAAGGTTGTAAGGGTTCTCTGGATTTAATGAAGGCCATGAATTCCTGTGCTACCTTGAAAAGATCCTGGACTTTGGACAGAGACATGGAGGCTGAGGGGGATGGTAAGGCTAAGGTAGGAGTGCATTTCAGTTTAACGGTTTAAATCTGGCCAAGGGATGAGGTCCTCTGATTGTGCCCTTGGCAGGAACCTCAGAAGCAGAGGGAGACCTAACCACTTTTTGGATGTCAGAAGCAGATATCTGCACAGCGGCGAAAGACCAGACTGACGTATGAGTGGGGTGGTAGGCTGGGACCAGTGACAGCCTCCAGAAGGGTCACGCCAAAGAGTTCTGACCTGGCAGTCGCTAGTCCCAGGGACTGTGAGGGTGATTCACCAAGGTCCTTTTTCTGCAGCCTTTGGATCCCTAGGTTTTTCATTTTTTCGGATCACACTAGTGGCTGCAGTAGTTAGTGCAGACCCTGCACAAGTCTGAAGTTGCGATGCTACCAAAAAAGCTGATGACAAGGACTCCATGTGTGCCTCGAATATTTCAGTCCTATGTTTAAGGGTTTTGCACAAAATTTAGCACAATCAGGGCAGCTAGAGATGTCATGCTGAAGCCCCAAACAAAACAGGTGAAATTAATAAAGTCTTTATTGTGTGATTTTTTTCCCACAGGACAAACAGTTACTGACTTTTAAACATTAATTAGGGAAGAAATTTCCCTAGTGGGGTACTTATCTGCCTGGCAGGAGAGGATTTTTGGAAGCAAAACCTGACTAATGGACTGCAAGCGTATAAAGCAAACACCAAGTGCACTGAACTGCATGGCTAGAAAGAACTGAAGTGGCACTTATAGATGCCCTTCTTATACACTGATGTCCAGATGTCAGTCTTTGGATGTCTGTCCACTTGGGAAGATACTAAGACCCTGGAAATCGAGCTGGTTTTGGCTTTCTGCAAGGCAAGATCCTACGATCAGTACTACAACACTGACTATGAAGAACATCTGCTCCGAAGACAGTTTCCATGCTATCTTGTCTAACCAGCACCTAAGCCTGGCTATGAAGTATGACTTCCTCTTCTCCTGCTCCTTCCTCTGAGACCAAAAAGAGTGTGCTCCCTTGCCCAGAGGAGACAACTCAACAGCAGCAGCAGACACGTCTAACTCCTGGTCACTAGCGACTTCCCAAGGAGCTACAACTGAGTGACAGAGATAATGAAGAGCAGTCTGACACTGCGGTAGTTAGAGAGTTGGCCTGACAATCAAAGATTCCCACAAAATTATCTTCTTCTTGCAGATGAGGAAAGGAAAAACTGAACAGAATTTTATCTTCTTCATAGCTAGCTAGAAAAAGAGCCTGAAAGGTGGGTAGGGAGGCTTGGATGAAATGGTACACCTCCTTAAAGAAGCAAAATCAAGGATTTGAGATAACAATTTCAGAAACAACCACCAAAAATACAATTTCCTACCCCCAATAAAAAGTTTCTACAACAGGTTGAATTAAGCACACAAAGACTTGGTGTAGTTTTTCCTACACAAGCATTCATCAAGGGAGAAAATAATTAACACTGGATGACTGTCCACAAGAAATATATTTCCTACATAAAATACAATTATCTAAAGAATAAACAGGTTTTCATCAGTAAAATGATGGATGTGGAAGGTCTTCTTCAGAAGGGTACTTATTTGCCCAGCCTTGAAGGAGGAGTAACAGACTTTCTATTCCATGAAGCATATAGGGACAGCGCACTTCAGCAGCTAGAAAGATCTGAAGTTCTGGCTCAATAATCACTGCTTTTATGTATCCATCCTTGGACCACTCAGCAGTTAGGGAATGTGGAAGGTTCCTTGAAGGTTTGATAAATGTCTTTGGCAGGACATAATTCAAACAGCTTAGGCTACTGCAACAATAATCTAATGCTGAACATCCAAATTGAAGGTTTCTAGGTTTGAATTATCTTGAATTTGAGTGAACTCTTACTTTTTTAGGAAAACAAAATTTACTCTGAGATAACTTTGGAGCTACTACATTTATTTAGATAGGGTAAAGGGGGTGCAGCCTTCACATCAACAGGGCACAAAGAACCACTACCTCCATGCAAAGAAAATATGTATTTTTACTAAGACGTTATTTTAAGTTGTTTAGAAATTACTGCACATACATTAAGTATGAATCATTTACTTCACAACTGAAGAGGCAGTAGGTGAGCAGATGCTCTTAGTTATGCATTCAGAATTTTTCATGTCTACTACATAGCAATTTGCTGAAGTAGAGTTTATGACGACGGATTACTTTCATGTTGTTGTTTCACCATGATCCTATAAGCACACTGTACTGAAACTGGTGCCAGCCTAGAGAGAGGAAACTGGAGTTATGTACAATCAGGCCTCTGGACAATAATGCACCAGAAGTCACCCATCTAATTCAACATCTTGCAAGTCCATTCTGGAAGCAGAGGCATTATCTTTTGGGACTTAACTATAGGAAACTGGGCATACTAGATGTGTATGTTGAAGTGGCTGAGCTCCAGGAAAGGACAGAACTACACGCTCCTTCCCCTTTCAAATAAAGACACAAAAATCGCATATGAGAAACAGGTTCTACAGAAAGTATTAGTACAGCCTGGGCCAATTTCATGTCTTCCGCACAGATTTGTTTGTCGTATGAGGAAGATATTAATAATGAATGTTCTAATCACGCTAAGAAATGATCACCTCAGACCACATCCAGAACCCATTTCTCATAATGACAGATCCCTAAGTAGGTCCAAATACAAGACAACATGCCTCCTATTCTATGCAATCCTGAAGGGTTATTAGAACTGCTGTGGAGTCCTTGTAAATGCCTGCCTCCCAGAAGACTTACTGGGAGCCCAGAGGAAGTAAGACTGTCTGGCAACTTGACTGCCCTACTCTGTCTGGGATGTTATGGTGCACAGGAGTGGTTTAAAAAGACACGGAGGAAGACAGGCCAAGAACACTGCACCAATGGGCCCAGACAATATCCCAGGATGCCTTCTAAACAGCATGAAACATTACCTATTAGGCCTTCTGGAATTGCTATTTAACCATGGCCTCCAAACAGGCTTCATGCCTTATGAATGGAGAATAGCAACAATCATCCCTCTGCACAAAGTGGGTCATCTACAGGCACATAAGTTTCACTAGTCTAATATGCAAAGCCATGGAAAGAATCATCATGGAAATTATCAATAATGACATAGGAAACCTCCAGACACTGAACCCAACCCAGTTTGGTTTCATCAAGGGCAGGTCATGCCTACTTAACCTGGTGGACTTCTTTGAGAAAGTCACCAAAGCAATGGATGAAAGCAAAATGTTTCACACTGCTTATCTTGACCTGGCCAAGGCAACTGACAATACCCTACTGGCACATTTTTGACAAACTCAAGAGGTTAGGTACAAACCTATATGTCACCCGGTAGATATTCAACTGGCTTACAGACAGGACCCAATAAGTCAGAATTGGAGAATCCACCTCTAGAAAGAGGCCAGTCACAAGTGGAGTCCCTCAGGGATCGGTCCTTGGACATTTACTTCTCTGAAGTCAAGGCCAATGTTAATGGTCTCTCTGGCTGACTAAATTTGCATATGATTGCAAATTAAGAGCTGTCACTGACTCCCACACTGACACAAATGTTCTCAAAGAAGGGCTGACACAGACAAAACAACTGGTGTCAGAGCTATGAGCTAAAACTAAATGCATGACAGTATCCTTTGGGAAGTCACCCACCCCTGGAAATTATTATATTAGCAGCACACCCCTTGGAGCTGACCTCAGTAATCAGGGACTTAGGGACACACATAAACAGCAATCTATCCTTTGACCAACATGTGTCTACAGCAGTGAGGGAATCATTCTACGCTATGCAACCTATAAACAAAGGTATGGCATCTAGGTCCAAGGAAGTAACTGTTTCACTGCATTCAGCATTCATCAGACCTATCATTGAGTACAACGCCCCTGTGGTACATATATAACTTGGCATATCCAACAAATGGAAAGTCCACAGAGGTTCCTCATTAAAAGAATACAGGGCATAAGTAAAATGACCTATACAGACCGCCTAGGCCCATCCCTGTATTCTGTCTCCTACAGGCTGTTGAGGGGAGATCTATGCCTGGCATACAGGGTATTGTCAGACCCCACTCTGATGGACCCCCTGCATATCTGCAAAACAAACAGCATCAGAATGACCCACTCAAAAGACTTAAACCTTGCCTGTGACATAAACAGGACCTGCTGGAGAGACAGGTATGTATACCAGAGACCGCCCCATCTCTGGAACAGGCTCCACACCAATGTGAAGCAGAGCTCCTCCCTTAACCCAATTTGGACAATTGGATGAGGAACAGGAACTTCATCCCTGGTTTGGCACCTATGTCTCTAATGGACATTAGGCAACCTGTAAATGGTTCATCTCCCAGGCCCCTGCTTGTAAAGGGTTTCATTTCCCAAGTCTCTGCTTACACTTATCAGGGGTACCAGAACTCGTCAGAGATTTGGGATGCATGGTTAGGCTTAAAAAGGCTCTTGTGGTTGTTAGCCAAGTAAACAGCTATGAACCAAAGTCACAGCAGATGCTTCATGGTGGTCAAAACCTGTTTGCCATTTTTGAAAGATTACATCTACACCTTGAGAAGACCATCCAAAACGGACCTCACCCAGCAAGTATCACTCTTCATAAATGCAGGAAAGTCTGACTCATGCTATGTTGTATAAGCACATTCTATATGCTGTTGCACTGACTAAAACATCAGTATTTATGGTAGGCTACATGAAAGTCCACAGAAGAATCTACTTGCAAGGGTCTTCTGGAAATGGGACACATCAGATGCAACATTAAAGGCTTGAAGGCTCAATGCAGAGAAGGAAAGCACCTTCTTGGAGATCCGGTCTAAAAGCCTTGAACTATTGCCTACTGTCAAAATAGAAAGGCTGTGGTCTCCCTTAACTATGCTGGGCCACAGAGATCACATAGCACTCTGCTCTAGAATACTTATTTATGATGCCACTCCACTTCCCAGGGATTTTATGGAAGACATCAGTCTTCTTAACAGCACAGAGACCAGAAGAATGACATGAACTGCATCTTTGAGACCAGAAAAAAAAACTTCTATGGACTGGATGCTTTAAGGTTCTTCAAATTTCTTCCCCACATACCAGTTAAGCCTGTTTGGACAGGAAAGCTGAGAAATTACAGGTGTTTCTAAAGAGGAATTCATGTGACTCAGTGTATTTGCAATAGAAAGCTAATCCTTGGGGGAATGACAGGAATGAGAGATCCCATTTTCCCCTTTTGTCTTAGAAGCAAGGCCTTGGCCTTCTGAATCTACTTCTAAGGTATACTCAAAAGGACAGGAGAGACATTTCTTATGCAAGTCATAAAAGTGGGCAGCTTACACTCGCTTAATGCCTGTGGTCTGGACATGGACTGCATGAAAGACAGGCCATAACATCAATCAAAAGGCCTCCAGAGCAAGAAGATGCACATGCCAGTGTCACTGCCTGCTCCTGAGAAGCATGTCAACTGCCTACATAAAAAAAACTTAGTATATTATAATATGCACACATATACAATTAAGATTCCATACTTATGAATGTATTCAGTTTCAGTTTAATGCTTGTTATAAGAGCATACTCATCTGGCTTTTCTCTTCAGGTCTGTGGTGTAAGTGGGCTATGCCCAAATGGACTTTTCTGTTTAGCAAAGATAAATAATGCATAAAACTTCTGAAATCAGGATCATGTAAGCAATGGCCGTCTTCCATGGAGCCAGTGGTTGGATACATCCTTCTTACCATTGTTTATCAATTTTCGCAAACATAAAAACTACAGTTGTGTACACTTACCATAAATGTTGATGTTCGAGTGTATTCACTGTTGCAGTTATCACATTTGGGTTATCCCTGCCAGGGTAGCCCTCAGCCGGCCAGAATACCAGAGGCTTAGTATTTCTGCGTTGGTTGCTGTCGCTTCAGGACAGATATCAGGTCATTAGTAATGTAAAGTAAGGCAGCCGATGCCATTACAACAGGTTTTTCTTGCCCTGTCAGGATCCCCCAAGTGGGAGACAGGTTATGGTGGAAGAAACTCACCAGTAGAAAGTAAAAACCAAAGTATTCCTTGTAAGGAGAGAGAGAAAAGAGGGGGATGGAGGGAAACTAGGACTGCAACAGTGAATACACTCGAATAGCGACATTTATGGTAAGTGTACACAACTGTACTATGTTATTCATGTTTCACTGTTGCAGTCATCACATTTGGGTTGATTCCCAAAGCTGAGGAAAAGGGGGGAGGCAGTCAAGGTGACTAGGGGCTGGCTAGGATGCCCTGGAAGACTGCAGAGGCAAACCCTGCCCTAGGTTTGGAGAAGGGAGGCATGTGGTAATGCTTGGTGAAAGTGTGAACAGATGTCCAGGTGGCAGCCTCCAGGATATCCCTGGTAGGTACTCCACTGAAGAAAGTGGCAGAGGTGGAGGCTGCTCTGGTGAAGTGAGTCCTGACCCCCCCCCTTAGGGGGAGGTTTTCTGTGTTGCTTGTAACAGTAATGCATGCAGTGTGCTATCCATTTGGAAACTCTTTGTTTGGAGATGGCTTTGCCCTCTGCCCCTGCAGCAAAGCTAACCAGTAATTGATCAGACTTTCTGAATGATTTAGTCCTGTCTAGATAGAATCTGAGCTGCCTGTGCACATCTAGAGAGTGCAGGATCCTTTCCCCCTTGTTTTGTGGGTTAGGAAAAAAGGTGGGGAAATTAATGGATTGGTTGACTGCCACGTTGGACATGAAGGATGGGTTAGTCCTGAGGGAAACCCTATCAGCAAGGAAGATGATGAAGGGCTCCACAGCCATGAGTGCTTGTAGCTCAGAGACTCTTCTGGCTGAAGTTATGGCCTGAAGAAAAGCCATCTTCAAGGAGAAAAATTTTAACTCTGCTGAAGATGCTGGTTCAAAGGGAGGGGGGAGGCAAGGTGAGCTTTTCCAATACAAAGTTAAGGTCCCAAGCTGGGGTAGGTGCTCTTCTAGGTGGCCTCAAGATGCTAACCCCTCTTAGGAATTGTTTGATCAGAGGGTGTGAGAAAAGGGGCTGCTCAGTGTGGAAATGAGCAGAGATAGCACAGGCATGAATTTTAACAGAGGAAAAAGAGAGACCACTGTGTAGCAGGACAGCTAGGTGATCCAGGATGAGAGGTAGGGAGGGCTGTGCTGTACCGGCTCCCTTAGCCTGACCCAGGTGCAGACCCTTTTCCATTTGTCAGCATAACACTTTCTACTGCTAGGGCATCTGGCCTCACATATAACATCTAGAACCTGTTTAATGAGGTTGGCAGATTGATCAGTGTTCAAGGAATGAGCCAGGCTGCCAAAGTGAGGGTCTGCAATTGGGGATGCATGAATTCTCCTTCCCTCTGGGTCAGGAGGGTTGGGGTCTGAGTGAGATGCCATCATGGCAGTGGCGACAGGCTGTGCAGCAGTGGGTACCAGTGTTGGAAAGGCCAGTCTGGAGCAAGAAGAATTGCCCTTGGTTTTTCCTCCCTTATTTTGAGTAGTACCCTGGTGATGAGAAGTAGTGAAGGAAATGCATAGACCGATAGATTGACCCAGGGGGAGGATAAGGAATCCACTTCCCAAGCTCTGCAGCGATGCTCCCTGGTGCAGAATGCTCCCTGGTGCAGAACTTGCTGAGCTGATGGTTGGTGTGGGAGGTAAAGAGGTTGACCTTCAGGGTGCCCCATTTCTGAGTTATTAGGGTGAAGGTTCTTTTGTCTAGCTACCACTCATGTGGGTCCAGAAGATTTCTGCTTAAGAACCTGGCAGGAATTGTGCTAACAGATGGAGTTGCATGGCATAGGCTGTGTGCCAAAGGGTCATGGCCAGCCTGCATAGAGGGTAGGAGTGAGTCCCTCCCTGCTTGTTGATATACCACATCAGTGGTGTTGTCTGTTTTGATCAGGAGAGCTCCTGGGGAGAGAAGGGGGCTGAAGGCTGTCAATGCATGCTGGACAGCTAACATCTCTTTTTGGTTGATGTGCAGATGGATTTGCTGTGGGCTCCATTGGCCCTTTATGCACCTACCGTCCAGGTGTGCACCCCAGGCATAGTCTGATGCACCTGTGGTGAGGGTCTGGGCGGCGTGGGGTGGTGAGAAAGGTAGTCCATTGTTGTGGGAACATGCTGCTGCCCACCAAAGAAAATCTTTCCGTAGGCAAGGTATCATTGGTGTTTCCAGGTTTTGAGAGTGCTGACACCAAAGGCTTTTTAAGTACCATTGTAGTTTCCTCATATGCAGTCTGGAATATGGAATGAGTAGAATGCAAGATGTCATGAACCCCAGAGTTTGAAGGATTTTCCTTGCAGATAACTGGGGTCTGGTGTCTAGTTGACAGAAGTAGGCTGTCAGGTAAGTTTGCTTTTCTGGTGTAAGGAATGCCATCTGGGATGCTGTGTCCAGGCTTGCTCCCAGGAATATATTCCTTTGGGTGGGTACTAATTTGGATTTCTTTTCATTGATAGTGTACCCTAGGGAGGTCAGTAGGGACTTTACAAAGGGCAGGTGCTTGAGCAGTTTTTCCTGACTGTCTGCCTGAATTAGGCAGTCGTCTAAGTATGGGTAAATTTGGATATTCCTTTGTCTGCAAAAGGCAATGGCTGGAGCTAGACATGTTGTGAAAACTCTGGGAGCAATACATAAGCCAAAGGGAAGTGCAGAGAACTGAATGTGCATAGATCCTGCACTGAAACGTAGGTATTTCCTGCATGATTCCCGACAGGAATGTGGAGGTAGGCCTCTTTTAGGTCTAGGGTGACTAGCCAAGCATCCTTGGAAAGCATGGGTAGCAGTTGCTGGAGGGTGAGCATTTCGAATTTTGGTATCACCAGGAAGGTGTTTAGAATGGCTAGATCGAGGATGGGGTGCCAAGTGTCCTCTTTTCTGGGTACCATAAAAAGTCTGGAGTAGAAACCTTGGCCTATCTGTTCTGCAGGAACGTGCTCTATTGCCTTCATAGACAGCAAGGAAAGGACTTGCTTTTTCGCCTCTGCCCACTGGTTTGGAGGTAGATCTGGGAACCCTTTTGGGGTTGGAAGAGTGTGGAAAGAAAATTTGTATCCCTGGGACACTATGTTCAGGACCCAGCCATCGTTGGTAATGGTGGCCCAGATGCTTGCATGAAAGGAGAGTTTTCCTCCTAGGGGGTAAGTGCAGGTAGGTAGAGGGAGGGGGTGGGGGGGGGCATTGTGAGTTTTTACCATGAGGGGGTGGTTTAGAACTCCCTATTTTTGAAGTGGAGGAACTCTACTGCTTTGATCTCTGCATTCCCTGTGGCTGGTGTCTGGGGGGGTCTGCTTTCCCAGGGTCTGGGCTGAACTGACTTGGTGGGAGCAGGAAAGGACCAGTGCTTGGAGGGGCAATGCCCGCTGAACCTGGGTGGCTGAACCTGTAGGAAATCCTTAACTGTCTGCATAGATTTAACTTTTTCTTCCATCTTTTTAAGACCTCCTTTGCCTTAGTGCCAAATAAGTTGTCTTTGTGCAAGGGTGCATCCAACAATTTAGATTTAACATGTTCTGGCAAGGGCTGTTCCTTAAGCCATGCATACCTTCTAAGAACAGAACTGGTGACTGCTGCCCTGCAAGAAGCTTCTAGGGAGCCAAAACCACAGTGTAAGGTGTGCTTAGTCACTTGACTTGCAGAATGCATTAACTCTTCTAACTCTTTAGATTCTGCACAAGCAGAAAAGGAAGACACTTTTTGTTTGAGGAGTTCCATGGTATGTTGCGGAAATTTTAACATATGGAACTGGCAATGTAGTGCTCTTATAACAAGAGTAGCAGAGGTGCATACTTTTTTTACCCCATCTGTCTAGTGCTCGAGAATCCCTATCTGAGGGGGTGGGATTCTTAGCAGAGGTTGCTTTAATTCCTTTAGGCCGCTGAGAAATTACCTCAGGGTCAGCAGTAGGATTTTTGAAAAGAAATTTGTGTGATACCAGTCAGGTTTTTTGGGTGCAGGAGGTAGGGTGTCAGGAGTCAAACTGGATTCCAGGAAAACATCGTCCACAACATCCAGGACTGGGGGAATAGCCAGGCATCTGTGCTGTGGAAGATCTAAGAATTCTCTGGGTCTCTTTTTAGACTGAGGGGAGTCCTGACATTCCCACTGGAAATGCTCCCTTAAGGTATGAAGGAAAGTCCTCAGGTGGAGAGGCTGAAGGAATGGAATTCTCTGCATCAGAAACCTCATAAGCAGAGAGGGGTTGGATGTCTTCATATTCAGATGCATCAGAGTCATCAGACTCCTGTTCAGACAAAACGATTGGGGACAGATCTCTTTTTCTTTTGGAAGGGGTAGCTTGGCTTCCTCTGATCAGCATGATAAGGTCTTCCACCATTTTAAGCATTTGAGACTGAGGCAAGGAAGCAGGTGCCTGAGACTGGGTCGTCATTTTCTTGGGTGTGGTTCGTACCCTGAGCCTTAGAAACTTGGTAGTTTTCAAAGAACGGTAGATGCGAAAGAAGTCGTCGGTTTGTGTCACAAATCGGTAGTGCGAAGTACTTCCTTGGAAGCCGGTGTCTGCTTAGCGGCTCGGACCCATCCAAGGTAGAGATAACCGCAGGATCCTTAGTCGAAGAAGAGTTTTGCTGCATACCAGCCTCTGAAAGGGTCTCGGTAGTGGCCTGCAAATCCACAGAAGTGGGCATCAGGGTCAGCGAAAGCACCTCACTGAGGACTGAAGAACTGACAACTAGCTTAACGGAAGTGTCATCGGTAGGTTTGGACCTGTGTGGTCTGTCTCTGTCTTTATCCTTACATTTTTTCAGAAGATCTGCTGTCAGATGGCTTACCGAAGCCATATCGGAATTCGAGGATTGTAAGTGAAAATATCTAGCTACAATAACGGCCACACGACATACAGCTCTGGCATTAAACAAAGCACAATAGCGACAGCGAGGGATGTCGTGGTCTGGGCCTAAGCAAGTGACTCAGTAAGAATGAAAGTCTCGGTGTGGTATTTGATTTCCACAGGTGAGACAATTGTTAACTTTTTCTGATATCAGTTAGTGCAAGAAAAAAGGATCTCCAACGGGGTACTTAGCTTTAGAAGACTTCAGCTTCAATTCGGAAGACGAAACTCAAGTAGCAGCCGGCCGGCACTCATGCGAACTGCTTCTGCTTTGGGCTCCTCAGCAAGAAAGACTGCTGCAATGGCGTTGGCTGCCTTATTTTATACTACTGACGACCTGACATCAGTCCTAAAGTGACAGCAACCGACAAAGAAATACTAAGCCTCTGGTATTCGGGCTGGCTGAGGGCTACCCTGGCAGGGATAACCCAAATGTGATGACTGCAGCAGTGAAACACGAAGAACATCAGAGGTAATCCAGAAGGCTAGAGTCAAATCTGATATCTCACCTGTGACCCAGCGGGTGAGAACACTGACAAGAAACCCAGTACAAAGGATTAGTCCAGATAAAATCATTTTAGCTAGCACACGTAGGGGAAACTTTCTCTCTCGATGATACCCTTTCTTTGTCCATCTACCTACTTACTTAAACAAACTACTTGAAACTTCAACAAGGCATCTTTACTCCTCGCACAGGGAGCGCCAGAGAGAGAGAGAGACAGAGGGTCTCCTAGATCTGCTAGCTAAAATGACTATCTGGACTATTTTTGTCAAACATTTCTGAGGTGCACTATCTTGATGCGGGAACAGGTAGTGATATAATTTGCTGATTGCATAAACCCACCAACCTCTAGAACCTGCCAGTTCACTCCCTAGCAACTTAATCATCATATTCCTTCAAATCAAGAAAAACAAATAGCGATTTGACCTCTTACTGTTGCTAACAAGCAACATACAAATACACTTATTTGACTTACAGGAAATGCCAAAAGCGAAGGTTGGATGGAGAGGCTGTCCACATTCAGGGAATGTTTGGAGAGTATATACGAGTGTAGACTACAGATGACACATCAATGAGGGTTTACTCACAGACCAACTCGTGTTAAGAATGTATTTGTTACATTTAACACTGATTGCCCACCTTGATTGTTCCTACAATTCCACAAAGTAAAATCCTCATGATAGCAGGCAATGAAAAAGCATAAAACACAAGTGTAAAGACAGTTACAGCTTGCAGATCCAACCTTACTAAGAAGACAGGATTCCCAGAGTCACAGTTAAGGCATTAATGCTTGGTGCTGCTAAACAAATGCCTCCAACACAGACGTTTTCTGGAAGCATGCACTAGAGGCATCTACTCTAACAGTGAACTGGGCTTGGACTGCAGCATTCACCAGTGCAGAGTTATTTGCCTGATGGTAAAATATAATCCAGTGATCCAATCTGCAAAGTGTCTGCTTGGCAACTGTCAGCCCTTCTATCCTTAGTAAAAATGAAAATCTGGACCTCCTAAAGACATGGACATGTTTCATGCAACACCTTACCGGACAATAGACATCCAGTTTGTGAAAGGTACCTTATCCCTGGTTTCTACATCATGAAAATAAAGCAACTAAATGAGTGGACTAGTTCAGGAACAACTAAGAAACTATCTCCAGAAAGTACAATGGATTTATCCCAAGGGTACACCATCCTTGTGGAAGAAAAGATATGGATGCAAATAGGTGGAAGTCAGCATTCAGAGGATCTTCCAAGACATGCACTTCAAAACTTGTGTGTTAGTAGGCTCAAATGGCAGATGGGCAAGCTTGTCAGTTGTGAAGTTCAGGTTCCACTGAAGGGAGGGGCTATTATAATGAGGATGTGGGGCGTAACACTCCTTCATAAAGAGCTGCTTAAAAAGCCTCAGCAAGACCATAATCTTGTCTCTGCAAAGTTACAATGCAACCTCACTTTGATATAACTGAAGCCAGTAACACGTGTACACAAAATAAATTAGGATCACCTGAAAGTTAACAAAATGGGACAGTGAAGGGTACTTTCTGCCCATAAGGAGGCCCATTTTAACTTGGAGGCACAGGACATTCTAGTAAACAGCTTCTTAGTAGCCCCAATGATACAGATTCCAGTAGCAAAATATGCATCAGGATATCTAAAGTACGAGCTGTCATCATTTGTTGCAGAGTTAGGTGTCACCCCCAAACCATGTGAGATATCGACTGCTACGAAGAGAATAATTTTTGTGTATTACCAGGGAAACTAACTGTCTAAAACTCCATTAATGCCAACCACTACAGTAGAAAAGAATAAGTTTGATCTTTCATCCCTGAATTCTGCAGTAAGATGTGCATCAGCGTGAATGGCGAGCATGCTTATAGGAACCTCCTCTGCAAACGGTATAGAGAAGTAATCCACGCCCAACTCCATACTTTCCTATACCAAGCCAAAAAGGGGAAGCAGACATGTTAAACAGGTTAGCTTCTGTAGCTCCCCACTTCCAGACATGGCTTCGGAATTTGCAGCTTCAGGTGAGGACTGGAGGAGCAGTTCAGTGGGGAGCAGATCGAAGTCTCTCAGCTCATTAATTTCCCCAGTAATATGAACAGTTGAGAAAGTGATGTTCTTATCTAAGGTCCAATCATCTCACTGAAGAGGTGGGTAAGATCTTGTGCCTTTTTTCCCCTGATGAAATGAGGAGAGGTACCAGAACCAGCCTTTGCCTCCCAGGACTTCAGGCCAGGAGACTGCACTAAGCTCAAACTGGCTGATATGCAGCCCTCAATGGGATGAACCACATTACTTGTACAGCATGAGCACCAAGTGGGGCTCTCCAAACAAGGAAAATGTTAATCAGAATATGACAGGTCAGGTCACAGAAATGGAAGGTATACCAAAAGTTTGTTGGGCATGGCAAACCACTACATGACTTGACAAAAGAGATATTACACCACAGGTGGTCCACAAACATTCAGTGGCCCACACAGAGAGCCTTCTTCAGCAATGGTTAATCAGCAATAGCTAACACCGTGCTGCAGCACTTGGACAATAAAGAAAACTCAAATGATAACATCTTGTACTGAAATTAATGACCGCCCAGTGCAAACAGGCTGAATTGCCTGTGCGGTTGCCACATACTGATGTACAAAACAGTGTCTATCATGTCATATTACGTCTTGTGATACAATACAGACACCACATGGGAGTACAGGTAAAAAAATCTCTTCAGAAACGCAACCCAGAACTGAACATATTTGATGCACTGTTTGAAGAAAATAAGGTTCAGAACTGAACAGAAACTTAACAGTCCTCCTTGGGGACAGAAAGATGCAGGAGTAAACCTCAAACATTAGCTGAAATTGTGACAATGTA
Source organism: Protopterus annectens (assembly GCF_019279795.1). NCBI lineage: Eukaryota > Metazoa > Chordata > Ceratodontiformes > Protopteridae > Protopterus > Protopterus annectens. The sequence goes on from NC_056744.1 coordinate 743,447,467, forward strand.
TGTGGTCCCTTTCACCAGTAAAGTCTATGTGCTCTTCTAAGACAGAATGGACTTCCAGTGGTGCTTCTTCTGGTGGAAGACCAGTGAGTTCCAGGATGTGGAGGAGTGCCCACATCTAGAACCTAATGGACATTTGGTTCTCCAAGCTGGGATGAACTCAGAAAATCATTCTACTATGGGCAGTTACAGAATAAAATGAGGACTGATGAAAGAAAACCAGTAGGGGTCATTATTTTGGGATGACTTGGCCAACACAGGGTGTGGGAGAAGGAAGTGCTCAAGAAAATATTAGAATTCAGAGCCATATTCTGGTGGTGTGGAAGTTTCTTCCTTTTTTAATGTTCTCTAGGCTTGGAAGTAGAACAGATGATGGATCAAAGGGGACCACAGAGGGCCTCCATAGTGGTCACAGCCTCTTTCCTTCTAAGAGACCAGAGGTCTTGTGCGTCCAACAAAAATGATAAAATCATAAAACCAAAACCCACAGGAAAACACGTCAGACTGGAAGAACTAATGAAGTCCAAAGTGTTTAATAGCAATAACTGTTCATGTTGCAGGTAAAAACTTTTGCCTAACCAGGCTTCCTCAAGCAAACAAATCTCACTCAATTGTGGCAGCAGTTAAATACTTCAAAATCACGTAACAGTCACATGTTAAAATCATATGATAACAGTCACATGTTAAAATCACATGATTCAAAAGCATGATAAAATACTCATAAAAAGTAAAAGATCACTTATTACATTTTAAAATGACATAAATTTATAAAGTGCATAGGTATTCACTCAAATATTTTATGGGTATACTCATTTGTGTAGTTCCTTCAATAGAGATTTAAGGGAGGCACAGCCATTTAATTCAGGGGGGACATGGGCTTTTAATCACAATATACAGTAGTATTCAGACATTTCAGTAGTGTGAACAATGTCCCCTCCCTGCAGGTTATGTGTAAAACACTTATTATACAACATTTAAATGTATGATTATGCCCATTTTCTAAAATATGTTTATAAAGGGCATTGGTTAAAACACACCTACTTGCCTCCGATACATGACTGCTGATATGCTGTTTCAGTTTTTGATTTGTTTTACCAACATAGTAAAGCACTGCATGACACATTTTGCCAAATAAACTAAATTCTTTGTATTACAGTTACCAAATGCTTTCAGTGTAACCACAGAACCATCTACTGGATGTAAAACTTCAGCTTGGCAAGCTAAGAACTTGGTTATATTCAACTGGACGCATAAGAGAATTTAAGTACCTTTTTATGCACTTTTTCTTTTAAAAAATACAGTATTTAAATTGATTTAAACTGTGTATGAAGGAGTGTTGAAGGAATTTTTAACTGGTTATTCTGCTCTTCAGTAACTTGAACTAAAAGCTAGTGTTGGCTGAATTTTGTTATTTGCTAGTAATTACAGGTGTGGGGGTAGCCACATTCAGTGATTTCCTGTCCTTGCATATTTAAACTGGTGCATGTGAAATAATTCCTGCTTTAAAACTTCAGCTTGGCAAGCTAAGAACTTGGTTATATTCAACTGGACGTATAAGAGAATTTAAGTACCTTTTTATGCACTTTTTCTTTTAAAAAATACAGTATTTAAATTGATTTAAACTGTGTATGAAGGAGTGTTGAAGGAATTTTTAACTGGTTATTCAATCTTAGTGGCATTGAAACTGCCCGCCCCTCAGCCTGCCTCTGGGCCCATCTCATTTGCTCACTCAACTGAGTGCAGTGAGATCATATTCTGATTTCAGGCACTCCTACTGTGTACAAAGAGAGCATCTGGGAAATAGAAAAAAAAAAATTAAGCTTATTTCCTGCCTTTCTTGTTAAGTGGTACAGACTATTTGTAGGCTTCTGAGCCCCCAAGCCCTTCTGTGTTTGAGGGAAGCCTTCTAGCTTGTTTTTTTTTTTTCTTGTAACTAGCCAGTTTTCTAGTTTCAGCACTCAAATCTGTTTCTTTGATCTCAGCACTTGTTCAGAAAAAAAAAAAAAAAAAAAAAAATTTCATCTGCTTTTACTGTACTTGTGTTTTACCTACTTCTTTTTACTTTTGCATCATCTTAAAATACTCAATTGTATTTATTACTGCTTGGTGTAACTCATTCTAAGCCTTTTGGTTTAAACACTTGGGCTTGGACCAGTTAGTTGTTTTGCACTGAGAGGTTTGTGGTCTGCACTGTTGTGGCAGAACAGGTAGCTTACATCCTTCTAGGTTGAGAACTGCTGATTGAGGGCTCAGTGTCTGTTATTCTAAAAGTGTATTAATTCTGGTTTAAGCACTTGGGCTTTCAAGCCAGTTATTTTACATTAAGAGGGTTCGTGGTCTGCACTCTTGTGGGAGGAGAGGCTGGACTCTGCCCTTCTGAGCTGGGAATTTCTGGTTAAAGGCTTATAGTGCATGCATATCTCAACTGTTTCTTACTGAAGTTGGTGCCTTGTTTGCTGTGGCATAGACTGGATTCGGGCCTGCTGGATCTAGCTTTGTTTGTGTAACTTGAGCACTAATCCAGACATTCTCTAAAGTATTCAATGGTATTTATTACTGCTTGGTTGTAACTTGATTAAAGTGTAGCTATCATTCAAGTCTTTTGGATTAAGCACTTGGGCTTCAGACCAGTTGTTTTACATTAGGAAGGTTTGTGGCAAGCACTGTGGTGGCAGGACAGGTAGCTTTCATCCTTCTAAGTTGGGAACTGCTGATTGAGAGCCCAGTGTCCAAGTGTATTAGTTCTGGTTTAGGCACTTGGGCTTCAGGCCAGTTATTTTACATTAAGAAGGTTCGTGGACTGCACTCTTGTGGGAGAAGAGGCTGGACTCTGCCCTTCTGAGCTGGGAATTTTCTGGTTAAAGGTTTATAGTGCCTGAATATTTGAACTGTATCTTACTGAAATTGGTTCACCTTGTTTGCTCTAGCATAGACTAGATCCAGGCCTACTGAATCTAGCTTTGTTTATATACTTGTTGTTTGTTTGCTTGTTATTTCCCTGGAAGCTAATTCACCTAATCGCAACTTCTCAGCTTCTGTGGATCACTAGTGATATCTGCATTGCTTACTGTACTTATTTCCTTGTTTCACTTGAAAGAAAGTTACTGTTTGTCGTTTTGCATTTAGTTACTTGTATCACATTGCACTCAAGTTACCTGGCACTTGCTCACTAAAGCAATTATATAAGTCAGCACTAAAAATTAAAAGCACTACACCCTCACTCCCCACTGGCCCTTGTTTTCAATTAAGGATTTCCCAATATTATTCTAGCATGTCCAAAGGTCAGTTGTCAATCTCCTCTCCGGTCCAGCTGGTGAATCTGGGAATCTTGAGGCAATGTTATAACTGCCTCATGTACACAGACAACCCTCTCCTCCTCCCACATAACACAAATACTTGCAGAGATGCAGCTATTTAGCCAAACTGGAGGCTGAGCTCTCTCAACTCAGGACTGGCAAGACCAGACAGGAGGAGAAGGCAACTACACACACCACAAAACCAGCCTCACATAATGCTACCACTCCACTGAATCAAACACATAAACACACAAAGACATACTCGGAGGCTCTGAGTAAAATTTACCTAAACAGCAGAGGCCTCCAAAGCAGACACCCAAACAACTGCTACCTCAAGACACCCCACAAGCAACACATAAACCACAAAAGCAGTGTGCAAAGCAGTCACAGCCCTTAAGGCCAAATACAACACCAAACATACTTGTCATAGGTGACTCCATAGTCAGACACACTGGCGTCCCACTCACCAGGCTGAACAAGGAGAGGGTCACAGTAAGCTGCCTATCGGGCTAGAATCCGCCACATAACACAAGCACTCGGGTCACTCCACAGCAAGTACAAATATGACACAGTCATTGTCCATGCTGGTGTGAGCGACCTGAGACGATACCTCCCTGGACTGCATGAAAAGAGACATAGAGGAGCTCTCTGATTATGTAGCCCAGGCAGGTATGACCCTAACCCTGAGCAGTATCCTTCCTTCACCAAGAATGATGCCACAATATAGAGACAAGATGATCAGCTTTAACAATTGGCTTAATGTCTGGTGTCATTCAAAGGGGATCCAGTGTCTGTCTGCCTGGGATGACATGCTTGTCAAGCCACGCTGCCATGAGGGACGGCTTGCACCTGTCACCCTGGGATTCGGATATTGGCTAAGGCTCTTGCCACCCCCATAGTGCCGTTTTTAGGCAAGGCTCAAATTCTAAACCTACCACCCTAGAAAACAAAAATGGGAAGAAATTGAGGGTAATGCTGCTCAATGCCAGAAGTCTAAATCTCAAAATGCACGCACTCGAGGCCCTTCTCAGTATGGAGAACATCGATGTCTGTGCTGTAACTGAAACCTGGTTCAAGGCTCCTGAGAGCACCCGGCACTATTAGGTTTTACCTCATATCATGCGTTCGGCCCCAAAACCCGGACCACTCCACAAAAGGAGGGGTGTATCCATATTCATAAAGGATACTCACACCTCCAGGTTGGTGGCAACGCATGAAGCTTGGAAACCATCCAGGTGCAACTAACAATAGGCAAAACTGCTCTACAAATTGTAGCATGCTACAGGCCACCCTCTCAAACTCAGGAACCCCACACAGCCTTCCTGAAGACACTGGAGGGTATAAATGTATCTCCAAACACCATCATATTGGGTGACTTCAACTACCCGAATATAGACTGGGAACATTACTCAAGCCCTAACTTTCTAGCCCAACGGTTCCTGGAGTTCATAAATTCAAATGCCATGGAACAGCTAGTCACTGTTCCCACGAGAGGAGAAAATATACTAGATCTCATTGTCACAAACATGGGGACAAAATGCTCCACACGGAAGTATATCCCTCATTGGTGAGATCTGATCATAAACTAATCTCACTGGAAATCCACATCCGCCCCACCCCAAACAAAAAGACCATAGTGAAGAACTTCTCTAAAGCAAACTTCACACTACTCAAGACTGGTGTGGTATCCTTCAAGGCCCCTGAGTCAGAGGAAACCACAACCCAAGCTGCGGAAGCCCTTACAAATGCCTTCTATGAACACCTCCAGGACTGCATGGATCAGGCAATCCCAAATAAAACCAAGACTCTTTCCACAAAGGGCAAGCGTCCAGTCTGGTGGACCCCAGCCATTAACAAACTTTACAATAAGAGGAGAAAGCTATTACATGATAGAACAAAATCCATAAAAGGGAAGTCACCCCTGATCATTATTAGTAAAAAATATGAGCACTCATAAAATCAACTAAGGCCAATTTTGAGAGAAAAATTGCCATGGATTCAAGGACAATCATAAGGCCTTTTCAGCTATGTTAGGAACCTGGGTGGAAACTCACAGATATGCTCAGAATTAGTCCAAAATGATACAAAAATCACTGAACCCACAGACATTGCCAACATACTGGCAGACAGGTTCAGTGCAAACTTCACCCCTCTCCCCTAAAGGAGAGATAACTATCCCAGCCGAGTGTAGCCTCCCGGACATCTCAAATGCGCAGGTGAAAGCTGCTCTCTCTAAAGCTAAAAACACAGCATCAATGGGACCGGATGGTGTCCCCGGCTGTGTGCTACACGAGCTAAATGAGGAATTAAACCCGCACATAAGGCAGCTGTTTAATCTCAGCCTTACCACAGGATACGTGCCCAAGGAGTGGCGACGGCAACTGTGGTCCCACTCCACAAAGGTGGCACCTCACGGACCCTGGTAATTACCGCCCCATAAGCTTAACAAGTCTAGTCTGCAAAGCTATGGAGAGGATCATAATGGAGCTCATAAACAAAGATATAGGGGACTTGCAGACATTGGACCCGACCCAGTTTGGCTTTGTCAAGGGAAGATCATGCCTTTTGAACTTGGTCGACTTCTTGAAATAGTCACCAAGGCCATTGATGAGGAAAGGCAGTCCATACAGCCTACCTTGACCTTGCAAAGGCTTCGACACAATACCCCACTCGGGTATTGTAGAAAAACTTACCAGCTTAAATGTAAACCCATATGTCACAAGATGGGTTGCAAACTGGCTTAAGGACAGAACCCACAGGGTTAGAGTTGCTGGCGCTGTGTCAGACTCCAAGCCGGTCACAAGTGGTGTCCCACAGGGCTCGGTCCTTGGCCCCTATTGTTTGGCATCTACTTCTCAGAAGTACAGGCCAACATGGGAGGACTTTGGCTGACAAAGTTTGCAGATGACTGCAAACTGGGCGCCATAGTGGAAAGTGCATCGGACACTGATATCCTTCAGAAGGGACTCACGGAAACAGATAGCTGGTGCCAGAGCCATGGCCTGAAGTTAAACGCCAAAAATGTATAGTCATACCCTTCGGGAAAAACAAGGTAACCCCAAGCTACCATATAGGTGGCAATCCACTAAGCACAGAAGAGGTTATCAGGGACCTGGGGACCCAGGTTGACAGTGGCCTTTCTTTTGACACTCACATTGCTAAAGTGGTTAGAAAGACCTTCTACATTGCCCACCTGATCATGAAGGATTCACATCCAGATCTAGTGAGGTCATTGTTCCCCTGTACTCTTCACTTATCAGACCAATGATCGAGTACAATGCCCCATTCGGGATGTATCTCACCCGACATCTGCAGCAATTGGAGAGACCCCAAAAGTTCCTCACCAAAAGGATAAAGGGACTCCAAAATCTGTCATATGCTGCCAGATTGAAGAAACTCCAGCTCTATTCAGTCGCATACCGTCTGCTCAGAGGTGACATGTGCCTGACATACAAGGCCATGTCCAACCCGGAATTAATGGACATGCTCCACCTCAAAAATCCAAATCCACCAAAACCACTAGAGCAAGCGACTTAAACCTTAGCACGGATATAAATAGGACGTGCTGGAGGGATAGATTTATCACTCAGAGACTCCCTATGCTGTGGAATAAAATCCCGGTCCATGTGAGGCAGAGCACCTCGCTGACTCTGTTCAAGAGAAATCTAGACCTGTGGATGGGAGATCGTAGGTTTACCCCGGGAATCATCTCTGGGTCACTGCTGGACAGAGGCACAACAAACTAATGGGCACAGTATTTTTTCATATAAGGGGTGGCGTAAGCCACAATAATTTGGGCTAGGCTTATAAATGCCTTAGGGCAGATAGCCTAGTATAAACCTATGAACCTATGAACCTATAAAAAGTCTTATTTGTATTAATATAATTACAACACACATTTTCCACATTTAAATGTGCCTTTTTCCATACTCTGAAAATAAGGTTGTGCAGAAGGCTGCTTTTAAAACATAAGAAGTTATGTCTTACCATAAAGTTCTATCTGTGTTGTCTATCTTCATTCATTCTTGACGCTGGGTTCAGTTCCGATCCTCAGAACTGACTCGGCCGTAATGTCAAGCTCGCACCAGCCAAATACTCTCGAGCTAAAGCTACCCATACTGCTTCTCTTCACTTTACCTCAGATCAAGTTTGGCCATCATGAAGAAAATCATGGAAGCTTTGTCTGAGCAACAACCCTACTAGGATCCCAGGACTATTTCCGAACCTCCAGTAGTCTTTTGGAGGGGGCAGGAGGGTGGGATGTTAAGAATGAATGAAGATCAACAACACAGATGGAACGTTAAGACATAACTTCTTTATCTGATGTTGTTCAATCTTCATTCATACTTCACTGCTGGGACATGAGTCCCCAGCTACTTTAGATCCTGGGAGTCCCTAGGATATTCCTGAGCACCATAAAGCCAAAGGATGCACTCCTCCTGGAGACCATATCCAATTTGTAATGATTGATAAAGGTATAAGGGATAGCCCAAGTTGCGGCTGCGCATACAGTGGATATAAAACATGTACACACCGGTTAAAATCCCAGGTTTTTGTGATATAAAAAAAATGAGATCACAATAAATCATTTCAAAACTTTTCCCATCTTTAATGTGACCTATAGCCTGTACAATTCAACAGAAAAATAAACAAATCTGTTAGGGGAAAAATATAACAAATAAAAAACATACAGTAAGCTGGTTGCATATGTGTGCAAACCCTTAAACTAATACTTTCTTGTGTGTGCAAACCCTTAAACTAATACTTTCTTGTGTGTGCATACCCTTAAACTAATACTTTGTTGAAACGCCTTTTGATTTAATTACAGCATTCAGTCTTCTTAGGTACACACCTGCCATCAATTAACGAGACTCTGATTAACCCCAAATAAAGTTCAGCTGTCTTAGTAGGATCTTCCTGACATTTACTCAGTTGCCTGCTACAGCAAAAGCCATGGTTCACAGACAGCTTACAAAGCATCAAAGGGATCTCATTGTTGAAAGGTATCAGTCAGGAGAAAGGTACAAAAAAATTTCCACAGCATTGGATATACCAATGAACACAGTGAAGACATTCATCAAAAAGTGGAGAAAATATGGGATAACAGTGACAATGCAAAGAACTGGATGTCCCTCCAAAATTGATGAAAAGACAAGCCATAACTGGTCAGGGAGGCTGCCAAGAGACCTACAGCAACACTGAAGGAGCTGCAGGAATTTCTGGCAAGTACTGGTTGTGTACCTAAGTGTGACAACAATCTCCCGTATTCTACATATGTCTGGACTATGGGATAGGGTTGCAAGATGGAAGCCTTTTCTTACACAGAAAAACATCCAGGCCCAGCTAAAATTTGCAAAGCAATATATCAAGTTTCCCAAAAGCATGTAGGAAAATGTGTTATGGTGTGATGAGACCAAGGTTGAACTTTTTGGTCACAATTCCAAAAGGTATGTTTGATGTTTGGCACAACCCCCCCCCCCCCCACTTCACATCACCAAAAGAACACCATCTTCACGGTGAAGCAAGGTAGTGGCAGTATCATACTTTGGAGTTGCTTTTCTTCAGCTGGAACTGGGGCTTTAGTCAAGGTGGAGGGAATTATGAACACTTCCAAATACCAGTCAGTTTTGGCCCAAAACCTTCAGGCGTCTGCGAGAAAGCTGAAGATGAAGAGGTATTTCACCTTTCAACACGACAATGACCTCAAGCATACATCCAAATCAACAAAAGAGTGGGTTCACCAAAAGAAAATTAAAGTTTTTGGAATGACCCAGTCAGAGCCCAGACCTAAATCCAATAGAAAATTTGTGGGGTGACCTGAAGAGGCCTGTGCACAAGAGATGTCCTCACAATCTGACAGATTTGGAGTGCTTTTGCAAAGAAGAGTGGGCAAATATTGCTAAGTCAAGATGTGCCATGCTGACAGACTCCTACCCAAGAAGACTGAATGCTGTAATTAAATCAAAAGGTGCTTCAACAAAGCATTAGTTTAAGGATGTGCACACTTATGCAACCAGCGTATTGTACGTTTTTTATTTTTTATATTTTTTCCCCTAATACAGTTGTTTGTTTTTCAATTGAATTGTACAGGTTATAGGTCTCATTAAATGGTGGGAACAGTTTTGAAATGATTTATTGTGGTCTCATTTTTTTTACATCACAAAAACCTTGGATTTTAACAAGGGTGTGTACACTTTTTATATCCACTGTATATCATCTATTGAAGCTCTGGAATGTATGTATGTGTCTTTCGGCTTTTCCCGGTTAGGGGTCGCCACAGCGGAACTCCGGTCCGCTAATGATTGGCAGTTGATTTTTACGTGCCGAGTTGTCAGCCCTGACGCACAATCTTCAACGAAGGTACACCCATTCACGCATGTCTCCACGCAGAAGACGCCCTAGCTGAGAATCGAACTGGACAGCGTCTTACTGTAAGGCGACAACGCACTGAAGCTCTGGAATGAAAAAACTAAAATCTGGTAGAATGAGCTCTAACTTTTGTTGGTAAGTTTAGTTTATTTTGACCATAAACAAATGTAATGCAGTCTCTCAAACCTTTTCACAGACTAACTTTTGAAACTGGTTTACCCCGTCTAGTACCAAAAAAAGATAGAAACAGTTGGTCCGATTTCCTAAATGATTTTGTTCTGTCCAAATAAAAACATAATTGTATGTGAATGACCAACAAATGCAACCAATATTCTCCCTTGTTTGAGAAATTTGGAAAGAAGACTGGTAAATCTATAGTCTGATTGATACTGAAGTCTAACACTACTTTAGGCAAGAAAGGATTAGTTCTGAGGTACTTTGTTCTCAGGACACTGTTTTTATTGGTATTCAAATGTAAAGCACTCTTAACAAATGTTTTACAAAGATGGTGAGACACATTCGCTCCAGCAGAGCTCTCTTGAGTGTGTACCTTTAACTCCCAGTGGGTGTGGCTTCAGTCTTTAAAAAATGAATGTATCACTTTACAGTTCTAACAAATACTAACTGACAGAGGTCATATATTGATACAATTGTGTCTGCCATCATGTATGCTTCAAGATAAAATATGACACCTTGTATGTCGCATGGTTTTGGAATTATTAATGCAAACATGAACAGGCAATATTTGACGCCTAGAGGCGCAGTAGGAGGTAACTGCAGAAACGCCTGGAGACGTCACTCGGCTACGAGTGACCATTGAATCCATTATGAAAATTGGAAAGAAGAGCTAAATGAACTCTAATGGTAGAAGTTGATGCTCCAAATTGAAATAAGGTGACTAAGTAATCCAAAACCTTATCGACTGGAGCCGAGAAAGAATCAAAGCCTTTTGTAATCAGACCAAAAAACAAATCTCTTCCATTTGCTAAGATAACGTTTTCTGGTGGATGGTTTATGAGAAGCCAGAAGTATCTTTTGTACTGGGGAGGACAAAATACTTCACCTGGCAGTTACTGAAAGTGGAGAAACCAAGCCATCAGGTTGAGATATTGTAGGTCGGGATGAATCAAGCCCTGAAGACAAGATAACAGATCTGGAGTTGGATCCAGACTCCATGGGCGGTGAACTAGGTGAGGCCAGAAAAAGGGGAACCAGACTTGACGGGGCCAATAAGGTGCAATGAGAATCACTTCGCTTCTTAACCGTTGGGCTTTCGTCAGAAATTGGGGGATAGGAGGGAAGGCATAAAGAAGCCTCGGGGGCCAATTGTGGAGAAGAGCATCTCGCAAGGGACTAGGGCAAAGTAGCTGCTGCATTTGTGGTTTATGGGAGAGGTGAACAGACAGCAGCAAGGCTGACCCCATCAATGAAAGATCTTCATCGCTACATTGTGACTGAGAGACCACTCATGAGGCAGGAGAATACATCTGCTCAGTTTGTCCGCAACTACGTTGGAGTTCCCCGGGATATGCATTGTTATGAGAAAGTGGTTGGAGGCGATTGCCCACTGCCAAAACTCTTAGGGCTTCCCGACAAAGAGGATTGGACCTGTCCCCCCCTTGTTTGTTGATGTACCAGTCCACTGACACATTGTCCGACTTGATGGCAACTGTTCCTAAAGGAAGGGCAGACTGAAATGCCTGCAAAGCTAAAAGCACTGCCATCAGTTCTAGGACAATGATATGCAGACTGGCCTATTGAGGGGACCAAGTACCTTGGACTGTCCTTCCCTGAAAATGCTCCCCCCCATCAGGAAAGCATCTGTGGTCACTATGGCCTTGGGCTGAGAGGGGCAGAAGGGGCGACTCCATACATTCTCTTCTGGCTTCATCCACCAAAGTAAATCTTGTCTGCAGCACTTTGTTAGGAGGATTAGATGAGATATCGGGTGAGTTAACAGTGACCATTGAGACACAAGGAGCCACTGAAGTAGCCTCAAGTGGTACCTCGCCAGGGGAACTAAAGTGATTGCCGCTGCCATGGACCCAAGAAGCTGCAAGACCAGGCAAGCAGGAACCTTGTCTCGAGAGAGTATCACTTGCAGTTGTGATCTTAACTTTACCAGTCTGTGGTGAGGAACGGAAGCCATGCAAGATTTCGTGTTTAGCTTCACTCCGATGAATTCTATGTTGTGTGTGGGAGATGGTTGAGATTTTTCTCTGTTTACTGAAATGCTTAAAGACTTGGCAAGGCTTAGAATGTAGTCCAAGGCATAAAGCAGGAGATGCCTGGTGTGTGCGGTGAGGAGCTAGTCTTCTAAATATGGAAAGACCTGGAATCCCTGTAGCCTTAAGTGAGCTGCTACCACTGCCATGCATTTGGTAAACACCCTGAGGGCTGTGGTGAGTACAAATGGCAGTGCTTGAACTGGCTCCCAGCTGCAAGTGGAGAAATCTTCTGAAGCATTTGTCCATCTTTATGTGGTGATATGCATCCTGAAGATCTATAGAGCACATCCAATTGCCTTTCTCCAGAAAATGGAGAACAGACTGAACCGTCACCATCTGGAACTTTGTCATACAAAATTGTTTAAAATACTGAGGTCTAAGATTGGCCTGCAGTCCCCTGTCATTTTTGGCATTAACAAGACTCTTGAGTAAATTCCTGATCCTATCTGGTCTGGTGGGACTGTTTGAATGACTCTTTTTAAAAGCAGCTTAAATTTCTAGTGCTGTCATGTCCCGCAGACTGGGTGGAATGTCAGGGATTCGCTTTTGTTGTTTGAGGCAAAGAATGAAGGGAATGTGATAACCTCTGGTAATTATCCTCTGCACCCAGGAATCCAATGTTACTGTGAGCCAGGCTGATTGGTGCAGAGAAAATCTTCCCCTGACTGCTTCCAGAGGTAAGCAATCTGGCCACCGCTCAGGAGCACTGGCAGGGCTGTCCAGAAAAGGAATCTCTGACACCCTGGTTACGCCGGCCCCCATGGGAGGGTTGTCTTCCTGAAGAGTTCTCCCCTCTTCCCCAGGGGGAATACTTGCCACATGTGTCCAGAAAAGGCCCTCAGGTCTTCCTAAACCACATCTTTCCACTCATCTGATTCCTGGAGTAAGGTCGCCGAGAAGTGGAAAAATGCATGTCCACAGCAGAAAGGGTCTTTCCTTCCTTCTCACACCTGGCCAATGTGTCTATGACGTTTGGGCCAAACAACAAAGTTGTGTCCACTGGAGCATTGACAAAGGAAGACTTAAAGGGGTCCGGAAAATATCACAAGTGCATCCAGGTGTGGTGCCTAATGGCAATACCTGTACCCGCTGCCCGGGATGTCCCTTCGGCTGTATAGTTCATAGTTCATAGGTTAGTACTAGGCTAACTGCCCTTGTGAGCCATTTTAAGCCTAGCCAATTATCCCTTGTGAGACTCAAACCCTGCACCTTGTGTTTGTAAAGCAAACACCTTAACCATTAGGCCACCCTCCCAACCCAGTATGTGCACTAATCCACATAGACGAGTTGGAAATTGACTTTAGGGTGGCAAGCTGGGAGGCAACATTATCCCGGACCTCATCAGACACTGCCCCTGCTAAGGTCTTCAACAGCTCACTTCTCAGATCCCTTTGGAATTGGGTAAAGTTTGCCAAGAATTTCAAATATCGAATAGCGAAGGTCGATGGAACAAAGACCCAGTTCCCAAATCTGCCCATCGTCCAAGACTCTCAGTTTGGAGGATGGACAATTGAACTCTCTTCTGTGAGTTCCTTTTTTGTTGCTGCCACCACCAGCATGGCATCCACTGTTAGACCTTTTGACCAGTGGGGCTGATCTTCCGGGGATGAGAGAATTTTATCAGGTCTCCAGGGGATTGGCTCTATGGTATCGGGAGCATTTCATGGACACTGCATGATGATAGGTTCATAGGTTTATACTAGGCTATCTGCCCTAAGGCATTTATAAGCCTAGCCCAAATTATTGTGGCTTACGCCACCCCTTATATGAAAAAATACTGTGCCCATTAGTTTGTTGTGCCTCTGTCCAGCAGTGACACAGAGATGATTCCCGGGGTAAACCTACGATCTCCCATCCACAGGTCTAGATTTCTCTTGAACAGAGTCAGCGAGGTGCTCTGCCTCACATGGACCGGGATTTTATTCCACAGCATAGGGAGTCTCTGAGTGATAAATCTATCCCTCCAGCACGTCCTATTTATATCCGTGCTAAGGTTTAAGTCGCTTGCTCTAGTGGTTTTGGTGGATTTGGATTTTTGAGGTGGAGCATGTCCATTAATTCCGGGTTGGACATGGCCTTGTATGTCAGGCACATGTCACCTCTGAGCAGGCGGTATGCGACTGAATAGAGCTGGAGTTTCTTCAATCTGGCAGCATATGACAGATTTTGGAGTCCCTTTATCCTTTTGGTGAGGAACTTTTGGGGTCTCTCCAATTGCTGCAGATGTCGGGTGAGATACATCCCGAATGGGGCATTGTACTCGATCATTGGTCTGATAAGTGAAGAGTACAGGGGAACAATGACCTCACTAGATCTGGATGTGAATCCCTTCATGATCAGGTGGGCAATGTAGAAGGTCTTTCTAACCACTTTAGCAATGTGAGTGTTAAAAGAAAGGCCACTGTCAACCTGGGTCCCCAGGTCCCTGATAACCTCTTCTGTGCTTAGTGGATTGCCACCTATATGGTAGCTTGGGGTTACCTTGTTTTTCCCGAAGGGTATGACTATACATTTTTGGCGTTTAACTTCAGGCCATGGCTCTGGCACCAGCTATCTGTTTCCGTGAGTCCCTTCTGAAGGATATCCGTGTCAAATGCACTTTCCACTATGGCGCCCAGTTTGCAGTCGTCTGCAAACTTTGTCAGCCAAAGTCCTCCCATGTTGGCCTGTACTTCTGAGAAGTAGATGCCAAACAATAGGGGGCCAAGGACCGAGCCCTGTGGGACACCACTTGTGACCGGCTTGGAGTCTGACACAGCGCCAGCAACTCTAACCCTGTGGGTTCTGTCCTTAAGCCAGTTTGCAACCCATCTTGTGACATATGGGTTTACATTTAAGCTGGTAAGTTTTTCTACAATACTCGAAAGCCTTTGCAAGGTCAAGGTAGGCTGTATGGACTGCCTTTCCCTCATCAATGGCCTTGGTGACTGTTTCGAAGAAGTCGACCAAGTTCAAAAGGCATGATCTTCCCTTGACAAAGCCAAACTGGGTCGGGTCCAATGTCTGCAAGTCCCCTATATCTTTGTTTATGAGCTCCATTATGATCCTCTCCATAGCTTTGCAGACTAGACTTGTTAAGCTTATGGGGCGGTAATTACCAGGGTCCGTAGAGGCACCGCCTTTGTGGAGTGGGACCACAGTTGCCGTACGCCACTCCTTGGGCACGTATCCTGTGGTAAGGCTGAGATTAAACAGCTGCCTTATGTGCGGGTTTAATTCCTCATTTAGCTCGTGTAGCACACAGCCGGGGACACCATCTGGTCCCATTGATGCTGTGTTTTTAGCTTTAGAGAGAGCAGCTTTCACCTGCACATTTGAGATGTCCAGGAGGCTACACTCGGCTGGGATAGTTATCTCTCCTTTAGGGGGGGAGAGGGGGGTGAAGTTTGCACTGAACCTGTCTGCCAGTATGTTGGCAATGTCTGTGGGTTCAGTGATTTTTGTATCATTTTGGACTAATTCTGAGCATATCTGGGAGTTTCCACCCAGGTTCCTAACATAGCTGAAAAAGGCCTTATGATTGTCCTTTGAATCCATGGCAATTTTTCTCTCAAAATTGGCCTTAGTTGATTTTATGAGTGCTTGTATTTTTTACTAATAATGATCAGGGGTGACTTCCCTTTTATGGATTTTGTTCTATCATGTAATAGCTTTCTCCTCTTATTGTAAAGTTTGTTAATGGCTGGGGTCCACCAGACTGGACATTTGCCCTTTGTGGAAAGAGTCTTGGTTTTATTTGGGATTGCCTGATCCATGCAGTCCTGGAGGTGTTCATAGAAGGCATTTGTAAGGGCTTCCGCAGCTTGGGTTGTGGTTTCCTCTGGCTCAGGGGCCTTGAAGGATACCACACCAGTCTTGAGTAGTGTGAAGTTTGCTTTAGAGAAGTTCTTCACTATGGTCTTTTTTGCTTGGGGTGGGGGCAGAATGTGGATTTCCAGTGAGATTAGTTTATGATCAGATCTCACCAATGAGGGATATACTTCCGGTGTGGAGCATTTTGTCCCCATGTTTGTGACAATGAGATCTAGTATATTTTCTCCTCTCGTGGGAACAGTGACTAGCTGTTCCATGGCATTTGAATTTATGAACTCCAGGAACCGTTGGGCTAGAAAGTTAGGGCTTGAGTAATGTTCCCAGTCTATATTCGGGTAGTTGAAGTCACCCAATATGATGGTGTTTGGAGATACATTTATACCCTCCAGTGTCTTCAGGAAGGCTGTGTGGGGTTCCTGAGTTTGAGAGGGTGGCCTGTAGCATGCTACAATTTGTAGAGCAGTTTTGCCTATGGTTAGTTGCACCTGGATGGTTTCGAAGCTTAGATGCGTTGCCACCAACCTGGAGGTGTGAGTATCCTTTATGAATATGGATACACCCCTCCTTTTGTGGTGTGGTCCGGGTTTTGGGGCGGAACGCATGATATGAGGTAAAACCTAATAGTGCCGGGGTGCTCTCAGGAGCCTTGAACCAGGTTTCAGTTACAGCACAGACATCGATGTTCTCCATACTGAGAAGGGCCTCGAGTGCGTGCATTTTGAGATTTAGACTTCTGGCATTGAGCAGCATTACCCTCAGTTTCTTCCCATTTTGTTTTCTAGGGTGGTAGGTTTAGAATTTGAGCCTTGCCTAAAAAGGCACTATGGGGTGGCAAGAGCCTTAGCCAATATCCAGAATCCCAGGGTGACAGGTGCAAGCCGTCCCTTGAAGCAGCGTGGCTTGTCAAGCATGTCATCCCAGGCAGACAGACACTGGATCCCCTTTGAATGACACCAGACATTAAGCCAATTGTTAAAGCTGATCATCTTGTCTCTATATTGTGGCATCATTCTTGGTGAAGGAAGGATACTGCTCAGGGTTAGGGTCATACCTGCCTGGGCTACATAATCAGAGAGCTCCTCTATGTCTCTTTTCATGTAGTCCAGGGAGGTACGTCTCAGGTCGTTCACACCAGCATGGACAATGACTGTGTCATATTTGTACTTACCATGGAGTGACCCGAGTGCTTGTGTTATGTGGCGGATTCTAGCGCCCGATAGGCAGCTTACTGTGACCCTCTCCTTGTTCAGCCTGGTGAGTGGGACGTCAGTGTGTCTGACTATGGAGTCACCTATGACAAGTATGTTTGGTGTTGTATTTGGCCTTAAGGGCTGTGACTGCTTTGCACACTGCTTTTGTGGTTTATGTGTTGCTTGTGGGGTGTCTTGAGGTAGCAGTTGTTTGGGTGTCTGCTTTGGAGGCCTCTGCTGTTTAGGTAAATTTTTCCTCAGAGCCTCCGAGTATGTCTTTGTGTGTTTATGTGTTTGATTCAGTGGAGTGGTAGCATTATGTGAGGCTGGTTTTGTGGTGTGTGTAGTTGCCTTCTCCTCCTGTCTGGTCTTGCCAGTCCTGAGTTGAGAGAGCTCAGCCTCCAGTTTGGCTAAATAGCTGCATCTCTCGCAAGTATTTGTGTTATGTGGGAGGAGGAGAGGGTTGTCTGTGTACATGAGGCAGTTATAACATTGCCTCAAGATTCCCAGATTCACCAGCTGGAACGGAGAGGAGATTGACAACTGACCTTTGGACATGCTAGAATAATATTGGGAAATCCTTAATTGAAAACAAGGGCCAGTGGGGAGTGAGGGTGTAGTGCTTTTAATTTTTAGTGCTGACTTATATAATTGCTTTAGTGAGCAAGTGCCAGGTAACTTGAGTGCAATGTGTTACAAGTAACTAAATGCAAAAACGACAAACAGTAACTTTCTTTCAAGTGTATGAAGGAAATAAGTACACTCAGCAATGCAGATATCACTAGTGATCCACAGAAGCTGAGAAGTTGCGTATTAGGTGGAATTAGCTTCCAGGGAAATAACAAGCAAACAAACAACAAGCATATAAACAAAGCTAGATTCAGTAGGACTGGATCTAGTCTATGCTAGAGCAAACAAGGTGAACCAATTTCAGTAAGATACAGTTCAAATATTCAGGCACTATAAACCTTTAACCAGAAAATTCCCAGCTCAGAAGGGCAGAGTCCAGCCTCTTCTCCCACAAGAGTGCAGACCACGAACCTTCTTAATGTAAAATAACTGGCCTGAAGCCCAAGTGCCTAAACCAGAACTAATACACTTGGACACTGGGCTCTCAATCAGCAGTTCCCAACTTAGAAGGATGAAAGCTACCTGTCCTGCCACCACAGTGCTTGTCACAAACCTTCCTAATGTAAAACAACTGTTCTGAAGCCCAAGTGCTTAATCCAAAAGACTTGAATGATAGCTACACTTTAATCAAGTTACAACCAAGCAGTAATAAATACCATTGAATACTTTAGAAAATGTCTGGATTAGTGCTCAAGTTACACAAACAAAGCTAGATCCAGCAGGCCCGAATCCAGTCTATGCCACAGCAAACAAGGCGCACCAACTTCAGTAAGGAACAGTTCAGATATGCATGCACTATAAGCCTTTAACCAGAAATTCCCAGCTCAGAAGGGCAGAGTCCAGCCTCTCCTCCCACAAGAGTGCAGACCACGAACCCTCTTAATGTAAAATAACTGGCTTAATTAGTTCACCTGCAGGGGGGGGGGTGACTCAAGGAGTAGATGACCGGGCACGAAAAGCCTGCAAGAAGACAGATTCCTCGAAGGATGGGGTTGAGGACTTCCAATCATCCCTCTGTTTCAGAATTTCTAGGATGTCTCCTAAGGAGACATCTTCAGGGGATGATCGTGGAGATCCTTCCTCTTCATTGAAATCTATATCCTCAGTGAGTGATTCTTCAGAAGAATCCAGGTGTTTCCACTTGCACAATCTCTTATGGGGTGGTTCCTCGGGGGAAGGTCTGAGGAGGACTCCAAAGATAGGGGACCCTGCAATAGGGTATCTTGCTGCTCTTGTGCCAGCTGTCCTGAGGTAGTAGATTGTGACAGCTGTGAGCCACAGGATACATAAATGCGACACACTGATGGGGATGGTGCCAACTGTTGGCTTGCTGAGGCTAGGGCTCTCTCCATAACCTGGAAAGCAGGACCTCCCGAAGAGGGATGGGAGCCCTGAATCGATAAAGACAACCTCAGAACCGGGGTCACACCCCACTCCGATGAGCCACCCCCCAGAGCAGGAGCAGAGAGAGGACCTATAACTGTCAGGGCACCAGAAACTGTAGAAGGTGCAATGGAAAGAAATCGGAGCCGATCCAGGGATCCCGCAGCCGGTGGCCAAATTACAGTCCCGTGTGAGCAACGGCTCCAAAGGAGCTGAAGACCACAGAGTCAGTTCCAGTAATATGGTGAGATCCACCATTGACACTGAAGTAGTTGGCGCCAGGAATGTCAAAGTCGTGATCTCCAAGACCTGCGGAGAGGTTGAAGGAGGAAGATAACTGGGAGTCCTTGGACAGTAAACCACAGCTCCGGGAGGGAGGGAGGTGCGAGAGGGAGCTGGAAGACCTCTGGCTGCCAAGAGCTGATCCACCAATCTAACTATGTCCAGTTCTGAAAGACTCCTGGAGGAGCGGATGGACATTCCCGAAGATGATTCCAGTCTCTCTACAAATGGGGTTAATTGCTGACCCAAAAAAAGTTCTATAGATGGGGAGTATCAAGTCCTGGGGGTGGTTAGTACTTCGACCTTCAGCATCGTAGTTTGCTGAACAGATACTTGGTTTGGCTGGGGAAGATGGAATCGACAAATTGTGGAGACCATTGCTGGTGATGGGGAAATCATTGGTACCGAAGACAAGGTCTGCACCGTAGGAGGTTGGATAGTCTCAACAACAGATGGCACCATGGGGAATTGTGCAGATTTACGTGCCGGAACAGGAGTCGGTAGAGTCTTTGGAACTTTACATTTTGGTTCTGATGAGTGGGTCAGAACCTGAGACTTAGAAGACTTAGAGTCATGTACTATAGGAGTTGATGACATTGAGTGGTTTCTTTTCTTAGACTCTGTCCTGGAAGATTTAGACGTCTCCGCCCCAGATAAAGCTTCACTGAATGGGCATTTTAGTAAACCCTTTAGAATGGGTTTATTCCATCTCTCTGCAAGGGTGTGAGCACTGAAACCCCTGCAGAATTCACATGGGGGTTGTAACTCAAGATGAGGGACACCTACACAATAAACACATGAAAGGTGCCCATCAGAATTGGGCACCTTTCTGCCACAGTCCCCACATTGTTTGAACCGGGTGGTTCCCTTCTGCTTTTCTGCCATTTTCACAAGAAGGCACCCACACACACACACACACACACACACACACACACACACACACACACACACACACACACACACACACATACAAACACCAACAATGGTATCTGAGAAGATCCACAAAAAGGGTAAGAAAAAAGAGAGGAGAAATCAAAGGATACCACCAATGGTATCAAGAATTATCCATAGGTAGAAGGAAGGAGGGGCCTATACTAACTATGGTAAGATAGACTACCTAAAAGGTAAGAAAAAGTGGTTTAGATACTAGTTATTAACAACAAACTTACACTAATGACAGTTTTAGGAAATAACAACAAAACTAGTAGAAGAGGATAGACAAAAAGCTTTTCTATAATGAAAAAATTAGCACTTAGCTGTGAGCATGGCTGACACATCTGATTTTCTACATAGCAAACAAAATCTGAGGTAAAGGGAAGAGAGGAAGTATGGGTAGCCTTAGCTCGAGAGGTTTTGGCTGGAGTGAGCTTGATATTACGACCGAGTCGGTTCCGAGGATCGGAACCAAACCCAACAGTCAAGTATGAATGAAGATTGACATCATCAGATTAACTGTTTCAAATTTGAGCATTTTCTGTAACCAAATATAGAGGTTGTGCTGGAAGTACAGAATTTAGTTCAGGTACACTCTGAAATATGTGGCAATGTTTGCTTATGATACATCTAACTTGACAGGTATTTTTTTTGAAAGTTAACATCCATCTAAGTGTGCTGTGTTGTGGTTGTGGCTTATTACTATGTGTGATTGGTTATTAAAAAATATGGGTTTTGCTGTGGAATCATGCTAAATTTTAACCTCATTACAAATAGTTCTAGTAGTTTCAGTGGTATACTATTAAAATCAGTTACCATATTTTTTAATCAAGTATTCATCATGTTATCAACCGTATTTAGTCTTGCTACGTTCATCATCTGATTACGCATGATGTTATTAAATATAAAATGTGGGTGCATACTATTTCAGTGTAAATATGAACTACGTTTTACAAGTTTCTTATCCAACACCTTCTATGCAGCCACGAATGTTTTTAAAAATGGTGACAGCTAAAAAATCTATTATTGTACTAGAGATATTTTTCTTATTTTAAACTTCAAAAATGCAGATTCTCAGAAATATAATCAAAGAAATCATTAAACAAGCTTTCCTCACCTTGCCATATCAAGTACAAGTCATCAACAAAGTGCCAATAGAATGTAACATTTTCCACACACACACACACACACACATTTATATATGTGTGTGTGTATATATATATATATATATATATATATATATATATATATATATATATATACACACACATACACAAAGATGATAGAATAAATCTTCCTTCCCAGGTGTGCATTACAATATTTGCTATAGGCATAACCATCGCTACACCACACACTTGCTTAAAGGTCTTTTTCTGGAACAAGAAAATATTATTTGTAAGCACCAACACAAGTAGCTAACAACATATTTATGTGAGGTTGAGTATATTCAGTAAATTCAAGATGGAACTCTCACATATTGCACCCCTGTGTCATTAGGTATTACGGTAAACAAGAAATCAACATCCAGGGTAATAAAAAGACATCAAAACTATTACTGTCTGACCATGTATATTAACTGCTATAGAAAATCATTAGTATCTTTGAGAATAGCCCCTGTTTTATCAAAACCCACTCATAGTTGTTGTGATGATATTAGATATTATTTGTGCTAGCATGACTGGCTGAAGTTTTGCAAATATTGTAAATTACTCTGTGTTACATATGCCAGCATGACTAGCTATATATTTTTAAATAAGTATGTCTTTTAATTATCACTCTGATTTATTCAAGATGTTTGAATGTCAAACAGTGTTCTTCTGGCTGACCAAATGTACATGTTTTTTAAAGAGAATTCTGAATGTATGTTATGCCAGAGTCAGCTGACCTAGATGTGATGTCATTGTGTGCCAGAGCTGGGATATATATATATCAGTAGAATCACTTTTTAAACAACAGAATGTACCTCAGAAAAGCTAAGCTGAACACAGTTCTGTTACTAAATTCTGTCATAAGCATCCTAGAATAATACTAATCCATTGTGCATCACAGGATACCACCTTCTCGCATGAATATATATACACATACATGAGAAAAGGTGTTATGTATTTACACTTTTATACATCACTTATCTAGCCATAGATCAAATTCTCAATGCATGCTGATGAAACTTCAAAGCACTACCTTCAGTTTTACAAACAAAAATAAACTTCCAACTACTCTGATCAAGCATTTTCAGTTTTAGGTTTAAAGCTCTGAGGTAACCTCCCACCCAACATAATGCAACGCTCCACCCTAATATTTAACTAATACTTTAAAAAGTGCCCCTGCCAGTTCCTGATTAATACTGGATTCATCCCAAATTCTGGAGACAGAGTGAGAATTATGAATACGTTGGGATACATCTCGCATAAAAAACACAGATACAAACAAGAAAGGTGAATAATTCTAACAGTTACAAATCAGGAAATTTAACGTAAGATACAGTGGCATACCACTGGGGTGTATGCCGGGCAAAATATGACCGCTACATGACAACCCACATTAATAGCATTGAGCACAAATTAAAAACACTGCAGTGCTTACGCTTAAGATCATAAGAGTACAATAAGGAAATCATACATTTCCACATTCTATGCAAACAATGGTTTTCGTAAAAATATGAGGAGGAACAGTGACAGGATGGACAGGTCAGAAAAGGTGTTAAATGGATAATTGTTTAATCCCAAGTATCTAGTTGAGAATTACCCAAGGCTACGATATTCAAACATACAAACACTACATCATTAATTGTGAAAGGAACAGTAAAATAATCTTGCCTATTCTTCCAGGAAATAAAACAAGTTTTTAATATATGACATTCGCTTAATACGATAGCAATTCTATTTTAGACCAAACTCAAAACAGACCGTGACAGGTATTAAGCCTAAAATGCCAAGTACAAATGGCATTTGACCAGAGACCAACTGTTTTTATTGTCGTGCAGAACGTACTAAAGGTGTCTAAAAGTTTCTATATGTAGAGTTCTCCACAAAACAAAAATAAGTCAGCTTCTAAATATCTGCTCTACTGTTTATAATAAAACTGCATGCACCATTTATTGCAATAAGTGAAAAAAATAATTTCCGCTTTAACTTTTACTAAAAAAAAAAAAAAAAAAAAAAAAAAAAAAAATTACTGTAGTAATTCAGCCCTTGTCATTCGTGAATTCAGCATTGTAATTGTAACAGTGGGAACTACCTTGCTTGAAGATACAGAACATAATAACGTACTGTCAGCGAAGCAGAAGTAGGTAAAAAAAAGATGGAGTGCAGCAAAGCATATTAGAGTACAAAAATAATGATCAAAATTAGTATTGGTTCATAGGTAGGTACTAGGCTACTGGCCCTAGGGCCTATACAAGCCTAGCCAAAAAAGTAACCTGGCTTTCGCCACCCAAGAAAATTATTTTCCTGTGCCCCAGTCGAGCAGAGCCACAGAAGTGATCCCCGGGGTGAATTTCCTATTTCCCATTCAATCATCAAGATTTGGGGCAATATACTTACCAAGGAACCCAATCAAAGTTACTTGTACCTGTAATAATAAACAGTGGATCAAGCACAGGTACACTGCCACCCAATTTATCCCATTACCCTATTCAGGTCTGTTAAATCGGTGTCCTTAAAGGCAGCAGCTTTGTACCAACAAACATCAACCTACCTCATGATACAGAGAGGCAGAAGTCACCCTCTCTCACCTCTGCATGATGTCTGGTTCACACACGTGCACTATGTGGCAAACTGGCTACCAGCACTTAAGCCTCTGTTCCACTTCACAATGTGAATAACTGACTGAGCTCAGAAACTCCTCTGAAATAACTACAAAGTAAAAAAACAAACACTGACTGACCAGAATAAAAAAAAACTCATGTAAATTCAAAAAAGGGCACCAGTGACCAAATCATCACCCACGGCAATTACACCAGACAATTAAGGAGAAGAAACAGATTGCTGCACTTAGAACACAAAATCCATGATTGTATTTGGAAAGGACGCTGCAGCCAAAGAGGCAACCAGTTTCAAGTAGTCTATCAAGAAGAGGAAAATAAGAGAAGAAATAGCTCTGCCAACAACACTGCACTGCAATACTGCAAGAAGGTGCATACAGAAAACAGAAAGACTAAAACCTTTTCCCATAAAGACAAAAAAAAAGGAGTAACTAAATAGCCAGATTCAAAGTCATGATGACTACTCAAGTTCATTATCTTTAGTAATAGCTAAGGAAGAAGGAAGTAAACAGTGTCAGAGCACAAACCTTTACCACCCTCCAAAACCTTCTTGGATTACAAAGAAATTGAGTAAATTTAACCCAAACAGATGGGTCTTTGGCTCCCTAAAAGGTTCATCTTCTTAAGGAAATTAAAGGCCATCCTAAAAATGTATCATTAGGTGTTTTTCCACAAGGGTCAGGCTGTCTCCCTAATTTTGAGAAGCTGTACCAGCACCCAGGATTCTATGTCAGCTCCACTCTTAATAAAAAGATAATCAAGTGGAATATGGTTGTACAATATGCTGAGAAACTTGTAGTATAACTACCGAGCACATATAATATGGCAATCTACAAGAGATAGATACTAAACTTTTAGTACATGTTGCACTTTACAGAGCTATTGCATTGACTGTTGACAATGATAACCAGTTTCTCATGGATGCGATCATACTGACAGCAAACAACTTGAATGAGTATAAACAATGCACAGAAATCCACATAAATGCACACAGTGAGTACATGGTACAGCAGCCATTTAAAAATATGCACAATGAACCTAAAACCTGCGCTACAAAAACACCATTTTCTGTCCAGTTCGTAAACAAAGTGAATTTCACCGAAACCATGGGAATAGTTCTGGTAACATGGGCTAAACAGAAGTTTGTGAAACTGGCGACAAAGTGCACTGCGGCATTTTAAAAGTTATACAACCTTAACACTTACTAAAACGCATATGCAGTCATTTCCCTTCACAAAGATACAAATAATTAAGTGACAGCTATCACACGTAGTCTAACTCATTTTGCAGAAACATTTCCAAGCGTGTTCAGTAGTGGGGTACCCCTCCTTCAAAAATTTGTAACAAAATAACAGTAATAGTTCCCTATCTTATTTGCTTAATATGTTCCATCAGTGACTATCAAGGATCACAACAGCAGATATACATCATGGACTAAAAAAATAGTAAAAAATAGAGCAGAATGGACAAGACCGGCTCATCCACCCTCATCCTCTCTTGTCAGCTTCAAGCACAACAGCCCAGAATACTACCCATGAGCTGCTATTCACATGGATATGTCTTACTGTGAAAGCCTTTCCAGAAAAATCCTCCAGACACAAACAGAAACATCCACAATATTCGAACATTAATACTGTACCATTCGTTTACGATAATGAAAGCAGCATCTTACTTGCTTTTCATAATGACAATACACAATCAGAAAACGAGTGAAAAGCAAAATATCGAAAATAAAACTGTTTGTTACACTACTAAGTAAAGAATGCATACCTCGCAGATCTTCACAACCAATTTGTTCTAACCATTTAAACGGACTCTTTAAAGGGTGCAACCCTAAATCCATTGTGATGTTTTAAAACTGCAATACATGCCTAACGGATTTAGCATTCATTGCTAGCAAATATATTGGTATTATTTCTCTGATCTTATATCACTGGGATAAGTGCACGGAAGTTCAAAAACACTACTCCACAGTTCAAGTGTGACCCATTTCCAGCTTCATTTGGTGTCTTAACTCATCATACTACGTTGCTCAGTCGCGTTTTGGAAACACGCTTCTTGCTAAATGTAAATAAATCAGCCATCTGCTCCTGTAAACCATACAAGTGAAAACACCTGCCAGTTACACAACAGCTAGTAGTCAACAGGCTCTTTCCTGGGACATCAAATACTTCCATCATCCACACACAAACACACTAAGTTATTTATACTCATACGGGACTACCACACAATTTCTGTCACAATTTTTTTACTGTCAATCCAACAGTCAAACTAAAAGCTAGGAGATTTTTCCTTTCTTCCACCCCCAATTCTAACTTCGCTTTCATCACTGTAAGATAAAACCATTCTAATAATGACAAAATCAGTTTAGCATTTTGCTTATTTTCATCCTAAAGCAGCACTACCCACCAAGCATCTTTTTACGATCCATTTACATCATCAACCTGCCTGTTTATAAGAAAAACATTCTACTTCTTCATTACAAAACTGAGACATTGCACAAAAGTAACTTGTCTATAGCTTTTGTACAAATGAAACTCTCCACACACTTCTGTTAAGTTTTAAGCTCCTAAACAGTCTGCCCACCATAGAAAATTACAAAGCTGTGGAACTTTAATGCAACCCTCACCTCCAAAGTGGTATTGCTCCACAGTAATCAGCCTGCTGCGGCCAGTCCCGAGACTTTTCATCCGCGGATTGGCTGTACGGAACCCGGCCATGGCCTGCATGCCTCCACAGACCGTGTTTCTCAATTAGTGAACAGGAACAAGCTCAAAAAAAAAAAAAAACCTCCCCCCACCCCCTTGGAACGGCAGCGGCGGAGCCTCGCTGCCCAGGTCACTTGATCTACCTACAAAGAAACACACTCGGCAAGGTTTACCTCAGCAAATCAGGGTTTCAGTCGTGTGCAGTCCTGGTAATAACTCTTCCTCACAGGTTATGTAGAGTGGCCATGGAAAAATAATACAACAATAATCCAGGCCGGGAGGGTTCACTCTTCTTCCATCTCAGTGCAACAAACATGTAGATGGCAAAGGGTTACTGGGAAAGCTGCTCTGTCACTCCGTCCAGCACCATTATAACAAAATTGAGAAGATTGAAACCATGAAGACGTCTGACAAATAAAGGACTGTGGGAGTACATGATTCTGCAGAAATTATTAAAAATGTAGTCCTTTTGTCTGTATGGTTTTCTTGCTTGCTCTTCCACTGAACAAAAAAATGTGTCAATAACTACTGCCAGGGAGTGCTGTCATTCCTCACTCTTGGTCTCTGACTGGCGCGCGCGCACACACACACACACACACACACACACACACACACACACACACACACACACACACACACACACCTTTTCGGTTTCATTTATATTATTTTACACTCGCTAAACAGCGAGTGTAAAATAAAGGCTCCATCGATCTCACTATTCACTCTCTCTCATACACTCATACATAGTCTCCTGCTTTCACACACCCACACATACAAATTCTACTTTCATTCACTCACACATGCAAACAGAAACATAACCACATATGTACACATACATAAACTCACAAATGAATGTCCGGAACTGCAGGCTACAAATAAATGCGCTTACCTGAAATTTCCCTTCCCTCACGCTGAAAATGCACTGATTTTCTGTGAAGAGGGATCCTGTAGCAGGCTTTCTGTAATATATGTCTTCTCTAAAGAGAAAGGGAGCAATGCTGCTACAGGAATCCATTTTTATTACCACAACCAAAGAATTGTAGTGTGGATGCGGAGATGTCATACAGGTGGCCATCACTCATGAATCTGACTGGCTGTGACCGTAGGCTAAAGTCTTTCGTTATTTTCTGAAACATGCAATTCATTTTACAGACTTAGAGCATTTAGTCTTGTTTTTTTTTTTTTTTTTTTATTTACTGCAGGTGAAGGAAGGAAGAAAGGGAGTGTGCATTTGTCACTGGGGCAACTCTGTACAATAAAATGCAATGCTGACAAAATCAGCTAACTGTGAGAGATTACAGCCACAAAGCTGATTTTCTCTAAAAAAAAAAAAAAACCCTATGTAAACAATCAACTCCACTTTAAAAATAAAGCTGAGAAGGTACTTAAAGTTTAGGTACCTTTTCAACTTAGTTTTCAGCAGTGGAGTTAAGATGTGCTTATAAACATACTCTCGCTATCAGATGGCACTTGGGTGTAACGTACAAGAATAGCTCTCGTCTCAGGGAGAGCTCGGATGTAACCTTAGATGTGCCCTGTGATGGTACTCAGGGTTAATGAGTTAAGGAAACCCTATCTTTATGAAAAATCATATGGGGGGAATGACAGATAAGGCCTGGATCTCCAATAATTTCTTGGCTGAAGTAAAGGTGATCAGAAAAGCCGTATTCCAAGACGGGAATTGCAAGTCTACTGTAGCTGCTCATTCAGAAGAGGGAGAAACCAAAGCTTGTAGCACTAGGTAAGATCCCAAAGGGATGTTGGGTCCTTTACTGGAGGCCTGAGTAAAAAGGTACCTTTCAAATAGGCTTTACAAAGCTTGAAAGAAGCCAACAAAACTGAATTCTCTCCTATATGAAAATTAGAGATCGCAGCCAGTTGTACCTTTACTGTAGAAAAACTAGCACCATGATTAAAGATATCTGCCAAAAACTCCAAACCGACGGGGACTGGAGCAGTTAAAGGGTCCAAATCATGCTGAGAAGCCCACATATAGAAGCGTTTCCACTTACTGGAATAAACCTTTGTAGTGGAAGATTTGTGAGCTGCTACCAAAATCTTCTTAACGGGAGAAGACAGCCAAGGAGTACTAGCTATCACTGGAATTGGAGCAGCCAAGTTATGAGCTTCAGACTGACTAAATCTTGGTGCGGAATCCCTGAGGGATGTGTGATCAGATCTGGAACTGGGTCGAGTGCCCAAGGAGGACACGCTGCATGAGATCACAGAGAGGGGAACCAAAGTTGGCGAGGCCAGAAGGGCGCAATGAGAATCACTAAGCTCCCCAGCCATCAAGCTTTGTGAATGAATTTTGGGATTAGAGGGAGTGGAGGATAAGCATACAGATGACCTGAGGACCAAGCATGAACTACAGTGCCTCTGGAGGACTTCCCCGGAGGGGGGGGGGGTTCAGTGCAAAATACTCACTGCTCTTCACATTGGAAGGACAGGCAAAGAGATCACAGCAAGGCCAACCCCACTTTAGAAAGATCTGTTCCACTACTGAAAGATTCAGAGATCACTTGTAAGGTATCACAATAGATTTGCTGAGCCTGCCCGCCAGAATGTTGAACCTCCTCGGAATGTGCAGTGCCACCAGAAAATGGCTGGAGAAGATCACCCACTCACACAAGCTCATGGCTTCATGAAAAAGGGAGTAAGACCTGGTTCCCCTCTGTTTGTTGATGTACCAGACTACCAACATATTGTCTGTCTGGATGGCAATCGTTCCTTGGGGAAGATGGGCATGAACAGCTTGCAATGCCAACAGCACCACCCTCATCTCAAGGACGTTGATATGCAGATGAGTCTCCAGGGAAGACCACGTGCCTTGGACTGTGCTTCACATACAATGTCCACCACCCTAGTAGGGAGGCATCTGTGGACACTGTGATCACCAGGGCAGAAAAGATGAACGGATGACCCAGATGATGATATGGAGATTGAAGCCACCAGAGAATTGAATCCCTGTACACCTGAGATAATCGAACTGGATGAAATGACGGCAGGTCTAGCAATGACCACTGGACCACCACAGTCCACTTTAGAACCTTCAAATGCAGATGAGCCATAGGAATCAAGGTGATCGTGGCTGCCATGGATCCCAACGCCCAAAGAACAAACTCCACAGGGGGATACTGGGTCTGAACAATGTACAAAACATGATGTTGGAGGGACTGAAGTCTGTCCAGAGTTAGAAACATTTTGGTTTGAGTGGTATCTAACAGAGCCCCAATGAAGTCAAGGACTTGTACTGGATCTGATTGGGACTTGTTGAGATTTATGGTTATGCCTAGCTGGTAGGCAGTCTTGAGAAGAAGATCCCTGGTTTGATAGAATCGATGCCTGGAGGGAGTCGAAAGGAGCCAATGGTCCAAGTAGGGGAAGAACTGGGACCAATGCAGTCGCAGGTGAGCAGCAGTCACTGCCATCACTTTGGTGAACACCCAGGGAGTGGTGGTGAGACCAAAGGGTAGTGCTCCGAATTAATAATGATTAGATCTCAGCCAGAAGTGGAGGAACCTCAGACAGCGCCTGTCCATCTTGATGTGATAGTATGCATCTTGGAGGTCCACCAAGCACATCCAGTCATTTATCTGCAGAAAAGGCAGAATGGATTGGAGAGTGACCATCTGGAATTTTGTGTTGGCAACTGACAGGTTTAAGGTTGAAAGATCCAGGATAAGTCCCCCAATTTCTTCTGCACCAAAAAGAACCTGGAATAGATGCCTGATCTGGATTGGTCTGGGGAGACGGGCTGGATGACTCGCTTTTCAAGCAGCTTGGAAATCTCCACTGCTGCCTCCTCCCATTGCATGGGTGGGACACATCTGGGAGATGCTTGGGAGGAACTGGGGGTTGAAGGAAGGGGACTGAGTATCCTCTGGATATAATCTGCAACACCTAATGATTGTCTGTAAAAGACTCCCAGGCTGTTGGGTGTGCAGAGAGAGATGCCTCCCGACTGCCTCCAGAAATAAGCAGCCGGGCAACCCTTCAGGGCTGCTGCAAGGGTCTGTCCGGGAAAGAATTTGGAGATCCTTGGTTCCTCTGACCCCCTCTGCCAGGAGGACTGTGTCTATTATATCCCCCTCTGCCTCTGGGTGAAGGTGAATCCTGAGCCTTGTGGGAAAAGCCCTGAGATTTTCTTAACCATATCTTCTTCACCCCATGCCGATTCCGGGATAAGAATCATTGTGGGGTTGAGAAGAATCCCGATGGCAGACAGGGTCTTCCCATCTTTCCTACGTTACACTAGAATATCTCCAATGGTCGTACCAAAGAGTGTGGGACTGCCATAGGGGGCCATTGGTAAAAAACGCCTTGACGGGCCCTGAGAATGCACATAGTTGGAACCAAGCATGACTCCTAATGGCAATGCCTGTTCCGGCCACCCTAGAGGCATCTTCAGTAGTGTGTGATAGGAGCGTCATGGAAGTGTTGGATATACAAGTTAGGGTGGCCATACTGGAGGAGAACACTTTCTTCTCCTCCGCTGACATGGACCCTGGGGCAGACTCAGCGACCTCCTTGACCAGGTCCCGCTGTAGTCTGATGACGTCTGCCATGTAGTTCAGTGCACGCAAGGCAAACGAGGCTGAAGCGTAAGCCCACTTCCCAAAATGGTCCATGGCCTGGGACTCCCGGTCCGGCAGATGGACCGTAGAGCTCTCCTGAGCAAGCTCTTAGGTTCATAGGTTCATAGATTAGTACTAGGCTAAGTGCCCTTGTGGGCCATTTTAAGCCTAGCCGTTTACCCCATATCAGAATCAAACCCTGCACCTTGTGTTTGTAAGGCAGACACCTTAACCATTATGCCAACCTCCTACCCATTCACCCAAGCCACCCCTTCAGTAAAATGTTGAAGTATGCACAAGCACCAACCTGAAGTATTTCCCTGAACAACCCTTCAATAACATTTCCTAGTATGTCCAATCACCAAAATGAAGCATTCACCCAAATGATCCCTTCAATAAAATGTTAATGTATGCACAAGCACCAGAATGAAATATTTCCCCAAACGACCCTTCGGTAACATTTCCCAGTATGTACATTCACCAAAATGAAGCATTCACCCAAGTGACCCCTTCAGTAAAACATTGATATATTCCAAAACTGTAAATACACCCCAGGAGTTGCACCCGTGTCCCTCTTGGA
The DNA here is from genome assembly GCF_019279795.1 of Protopterus annectens. Lineage (NCBI taxonomy): Eukaryota > Metazoa > Chordata > Ceratodontiformes > Protopteridae > Protopterus > Protopterus annectens. The sequence goes on from NC_056744.1 coordinate 743,479,216, forward strand.
CAGGGGAGATAGCTGCTGATCATGCAAATTAGGGTAAAACTGTTATTTGTTTTATATTTACAGCAACCGGCAAAGGGGAAAGAGGACATCCTTGTCTGGATCCTTTCTTCAGTCACAACAGAGTGGAACCACAATTCTTGCCCATGATCCTTCACATATCCTCCTAATTAGCTGTATTATATCACAGGAAAATTTCTCCCATTGCCTTTCTCATAAAATCACATCTTACTCTCTGAAATGCTTTCTCAATATCAAGACCCACCATATACTTTCTGGTGGGTGGCCACCGCAACCACCATAGCAATGACTGGGGATCCCTTAGACCACTGCTGCCTGTCCAAAGGGGTGCTTAAAATTTTATCAGGGTGCTTGGGAATTGGCTCACCATGTCCAGTTCCTTCCATGCCCAAAATTAAGTCCACGAGTGGATCAACAGGAGTGGCCACCCATGAGGTAGAGAGTCCTGCACCAAACGCCTTCAGGAACAATGACTCATCCAGGTTGGGGTTTTGGACATACCAGCCCCCATGCTGGCGTAGGATTTCATTGATATCTCCGAAGGAGACATCATCTGGGGATGACTGAGGGGAGTCCTCCCATTCCTCCAAGTCGGTGCCTTCTGTGAGGGACTCCAGCGAGGAGTCCAAGTGCCTCCTTTAGCATGTATGTTTCCGAAGAAACTCCATGGGGGGGGGGGGTGTCTCTGCAGAGGACTTGGAAAACTCAGGCCATTCCTGTGGGGTAACTCCTTGGGGCAGAGAGGTGACAGGTTGTCCCTAAGGGAGCAGGATGGCAGATTCCAGACCAGAAAAAGAGGGAGCAAGGACAGACTCCAAGGAGGATAACATCAAGCATCTCGAAGGGGCTGAGAGAACACCATGTCAAAAGCACAGGAAGAATGAATCCCCAAAGCTGGGAGTAGTACCACATCTGTTATCCTCTGCATCGACGGGGGAGCTGGATCCGAGCCTGAAGGTGCAGAGACTCTGAGTGAAAGGGCCGACTCCGAAAGTCTCGAAGCCAACACCATCTCCTTAGATCTGGCGCCGAGACTATGGCAGCTCCGAACTGGTCAGAGACAAGCCACTCAGGGCAATGATTGGTGTTGATGTACCTGGGACCACCACTGCTGACCCCTCGACGCCGAGAAACCTCGGACCCAAAGACTTTGAAGCTGGGGGTCAGATCAGAGAAGGAGCAATCGGAAGAAAGGCAGACTACATGCTTCTAGCCCCGGAAGGGGACATGCAAGATTCCCAATCCGGATCTGGGTCCAGATGAATTTCCACATCATCCTGTCCACCTCTGCTTCAGAAAGACTGCTGGTGGACTGGATGGAGGAAGCTAGAGATATGGGCCTGGAGAGGCCGAGATGGGGGATCGGGTCCGAGAGACCTCTAGCTCTGGTGAGAAATGAAGTGAACGGAGCTGAGGGGAACTTGGGCTGGGATCCAGGCGGGATTTGGCCAGGGGCTCGGCTGAAGAAACACGGTTTTGGGGACCACGTTTTGGGCCTATCCCGCTTCTTGTGGTGATGTTTTCCCCCATGCCCAGCTGTTTTGGTGGGAGGTTGAATCCTACAGGCCGGGGAGGAGAAAGATGAAGCTGAGGCCTCAGAAGAACGCGGAGGAAGGAGGCCTCTCAAATTAAGTTTGTTCCTCCTGTCGATCAATGCATAGGGGTTGAACCCCACACAGATCGGACAGGAGGTGTCCAGGTGCTAAACTCCCACACATACAACACACAGTGTGTGGCCATCAGAAGGGGGGAGCTTATGGTCACACTCCGTGCATTTCTGAAAGCTTGGCTTAGGGGTTTTAGCCATGGCAGACCTTAAACTCAAACACACACCCACACACTCGATAGACAGGAAGGCGGGAAAGAGGGCACGTTTTTTAATTTTTTATATAAAGGAAGAGACACCTGAATGCAAAGTACACGGGGAGGGTATAGAACTAGAATGAGAGATAAGAACGATGAAAAAGAGAAGAAAAATACCAGAAAAGCTTTCACTTACCCACAGGAAACTCGGAGCTAACAGATCACAATGCTAATGAATGTACAGAAAAAAAGATCTGGGGGAGGAGGGAGATGGGTATTATGGGTAGGGGAGGAGCTTGAATCCAATCCTGGAGAATGCAGCCGAGTTTGATCCATGCCGGATCAGTATTCCCACAGGTTGAAGAGCAAATGAAAACAACTTCAAATCATGTATTATCCGATTACTAACAGGCATAACAGTGCTAGAGCATTTTAGAGTATTTAACTAGCTTCACCATTGAGCACCCTATTCAACCACAGCCTAAGTACAGGCTTCATTCCAGGCGAGTGGAGAAAGTACAGTTGTGTACACTTACCATAAATGTAGATGTTCGAGTGCATTCACTGTTGCAGTCATCACTTGTGGGTAATCCCTGCTGGGTAACCCTCGGCTCGCCTGAATACCAGAGTTAAGGATTTCCCTCCTGTGTAGGTTGCAGGTCGCCCGAGGCTGACATCAGGTCATCAGTGCTATAAAGAGAGGCAGCTGATTCCATTGCATTAGTTTTTCTTGCCCCCAACCACTTCCAAGAAGACCTGAAGAAGGCCAACCTGGGTAAGGCCATAAGAAAGATGAAGAAGAGAAAAGGGGAAAGGTGGGAGGGAAACAGGACTGCAACAATGAATACACGAACATTTACATTTATGGTAAGTGTACCCAACTGTACTATGTTCTTTGTGTTTCACTATTGCAGTCATCACTACTCGGAAGATTCCCAAAGCTGAAAATGTAGGGTGGTAGGAATGCAGTGAAGGAGCTGGTGTACATGCTTTTATTGTTTTTAATGGAAGATACAATGCACTGCAGGACTACTCAAGCAAAGCCTGCCCTGGATTTGGAGAAAGTAGCCAGCTGGTAGTGTTTTGTGAAGGTATGGACAGATGTCCAAGTAGCTGCTTCTAAAATGTCCCTGGTAGAGATGCCTCTGAAGAAGGCAGTGGAAGTTGATGCTGTCCTGGTAGAATGGGTTCTGACTGACTTGGGAGGTATCTTTCCATGAAAAGAGTAGCAGAAATGGATGCAGTGCGATATCCATTCGGAAATAGTTTGTTTGGATAGAGGTTTCCCTACTGCCCCAGGGGCAAAGCTGACCAGCAGTTAGCCAGTCTTTCTGATAGACTTGGTTCTGTCTAGGTAGTATCTAAGCTGCCTGTGCACATCTAAAGTATAGAGAATTATTTTGGAAAGAAGGTAGGGAGATGGATGGCCTGATTAAGAGGCAAGTCAGATATCACCTTAGGCATAAAGGAGAAGTATGTCCTGAGGGATACCCTGTCTGGATGAAAAATAATGAAATGTTCAATGGCCATGAGAGCCTGTACTTCTGATATTCTTCTGGCTGAGGTTATGGCCAGCAGGAAGGCTGTCTTCCAAGAGAGGTGCTTTACTTCTGCTGAGGCAACTGGTTCAAAAGGGGGTAAGGTCAATTTTTCGAAGACAAAGTTCAAATTCCATGCTGGAGTGCGTGGCCTCCTAGGAGGTCTAATGTGTGATACCCCTCTAAGGAATTGTTTTAACAGGGGATGTGAGAATAGAGGTTGCTCTGTTGGAGAATGAGCAGAGACAGCTGAGGCATGGATTTTGATAGAGGAGTAAGACTATCTCTTTTGCATGATCTCCGCTAGGTAGTCCAGAACCAAGGTGAGACAAGCATAGGTGCTGTTTTCACCCTTATTTTGGCCCCATGCAGTGAATCTTTTCCACTTTGCAGAATACAATTTTTTGGTACTGGGTCTTCTGGCCTCTTTAATGATATCCAAGACCTGTTTGCTCAGTAATGGCCTGTTATCTGCCTCTGGGGTATAAGCCATGCGGACAGGCTGAGTGTGTGAAGATTCAGGTGCAGTACTGACCCTTTTTCTTGAGTTAGCTTTTCTGTGAGAGGCAGGCTGATGGGTAATTCCTTGGCTAGGCTGAGAAGCAAGGGGTACCAGTGCTGTCTGTGCCAGTTTGGGGCAATGAGGATAACCCTTGGCCCTTCCTCCCTGATCTTTAGAAGTACCCTGGGAATCAGTGGTAAGGGAGGGTAAGCGTACACAAATAGGTTGCCCCAGAGAAAGGAGAGGGCATCCATCTTCCATAAGCGTGGATGGAAGTCCCTGGAACAGAACCTGTTTAGCTGCCTGTTTTGAATTGTAGCAAAGAGGTCTACCCCTGGTAATCCCCAGAGGTGCATGATGTAGAGGAAGGTGTCTTTGTGTATCTGCCACTCGTGTGGGTTCAGGACACTCCTGCTGAGGTGGTCTGCCAGGGTGTTATGCTCCCCTGGAATGTACAGTGCTATCAGATGCTGACACATCACTGAAGCTGTCTGCCAGATAAGTATAGGTAGGCGCCACAAGGGTTATGATTGTGTTCCCCCCCGTTTGCTGATGTACCACACGACTGTGGTGTTGTCGGTCTTGATCAGGAGGACTCCTGGACTGAGGTGGCTCCGGAATGCTATTATAGCTCTGTGTACTGCCAGTAATTCCTTCATGTTGATGTGGAGGGAAATGTCTCCCTGATCCCAGGTGCCATGAGAGCACGTCTCGTAGATGAGCACCCCAGGCTGTGTCTAAGGCATCGGTAGTGATGGTCTGGCCTTGGGGAAGGGTGGAGAAGTGTAGCCCCCCCCCAATGTTCCGGGTACAAGCTTCTGCCCACCATAGAACTTCCTTCCTTAAGCAGGGGATCAGGGGCATCTGGTGCTCGTGACTGTGAACGTTTACTCCATAGGTTCTTGAGATACATTTGTAGTTTTCTCATGTAGAGCCTGGTTAAAGGTACTAGAAGGATGCAGGAAGCCATGTACCCAAGAGCTTGCAGGAACTTCCTTGCTGTGAGATCTGTCTTGCAAGCTAGCTGAGAAAAGTAGAGTGGGAGAAAGCTCTGCTTCTCTGCAGAGAGGAACGCTCTTTGGGCAGATGTGTCCAGGAGGGCTCCAAGGAAGGTTATCTGTCTTGTGGGCTGGAAATGGGATTTTTTCATGTTGATGGTGAATCCCAGACAGGTTAGGAGAGAGTTTGGACAAAGGAAAGGTCTTGCAGGAGTTTTTCCTTGGTGTCTGCCTGATTGAGGCTGTCGTCCAGATAGGGGTAAATTTGGAATTTTGCTGTCTGCAAAAGGTAATGACCAGAGCAAGGCACTTGGTGAAGACTCTGGGAGCAGTAGACAAGCCAAAGGGCAGAGCAGAGAATTGAAAGTGCTCTGAGCCTGCTCTGAAATGCAGGAAACTCCTGCAGCATTCCCTGATGGGGATATGGAGGTAGGTGTCTTTGAGATCTAGGGTCACTAGCCAGGCATCTCTAGCCAACATAGGTAAGAAGTTTTGAAGGGTCAGCATTTGGAATTTTGGCACTTGGAGGGACAGATTTAATGTGGATATGTCTAGAAGAGGGTGCCAGGTGCATTCTTTTCTGGGTACCAGGAACAGCCTTGAGTAGAAACCTTTTCCTGTTTGTTCCTCTGGCACTGGTTCCACTGATCCCTGAGCACCGTTTTTTTGATTTGGCGGATGGCCTCTGCTCTTTGGTTTGCAGGTAAGTCTGGGAATCCTAAAAATCTTGGGATTTCTTTGAAAATGAATATGTATCTCAATGAAATGATGTTTAGTACCTACCGATCTGTTGTGATGGTTTGCCACTTGTCTAAAATTAGGGACAGCCTTCCTCCTAGCCTGGTGGGGGTGGTGGATGGGGCAGAGGGGAGAGGGGGAGTCATTGTAGGTCCTTGGAGTAAGGAGTGGATTTAGAATCCTCTTGCCTAGGCGTGGTAGATGGCCACTGCCTGGGCCTTTGCTACTGCAGTCTATAGGGCCTACTTCTGCACCCTCTCCTAGGCACACCTTTGGGTTGGGCAGGAAAAGACCAGTGTTTTGCTGGAAAGTTCCTGCTGAATCTGGGAGGCTGTACTTGCAGAACGTCTTTGACTGTCTGCATAGACTTAGCCTTGTCTTGCATTTTTAATGACTTCCTCTGCTTTTGGGCCGAACAGTAGATCCCTATCCAAGGGTGCATTCAAACGTTTAGTTTTGAACTGGTCAGGCAAAGGCTGCTCTCTCAGCCATGCATACCTTCTGATGACTGATCCAGAAACTGCAGCTCTGCTAGAGGTTTCTAGAGCATTAAATCTGCAGTGCAGGGAATGCTTTGCCACTTGAGCTGGAGTGGATCAAAGCTCCTAATTCTCTGGTAGTGTTACTTTCTGGTAAGGTGGAAATGTTTTGCTTTATTATTTCCAGCATGTTTTGTTGAAATTTGAGCATGTGAAATTGGTGACTGAGGGCTCTTAATGGCTAAGGTAGCCAAACTGTAGACCTTTTTGCCCTATCGGTCCAAGGCGCTGCTCTCCTTGTCAGAGGGTATAGGGTTTTTGGAGGAGCTGGCCCTAGCCCCTTTGGGTCCCTGGGTAAAGACTTCTGGGTCAGCTGCAGGGTTCTTAGATAGCTGTGGGAATCACGTACCCTGTAGTATCTGTCAGGTTTTCTGGGTGCAGGAGGAAGGGGTGATGCCAGACTCCAGGAAGGCATCTTCCAGGATGGGAGGAATGGCTAAGGGCTTGTGTTGAGGTAAGTACAGGAACTCCCTGAGCCTCTTCTTTGACTGGGGGTAGTCCTGGGCCTCCCAATGGAAATGCTCCCTGAGTTAATTAGATTGAATTTAAGGTTTCCCCGAAAGAGAGGTCCTCGGGGGGGGGGGGGTGAAGGAATGGATTCCTCAGCATCTGAATCCTCAAAGGCTGTCAAGGGCTGTTGTTCAGTGTCTGAGTCTAGAAACTCAGAGTCCTCAGACTGTGAATCTGAAAGCATTTCGGGTGAATGATCCCTTTTTTTCTTTTGGCAGGGGTAGCTGGAGTAGGCTGGTTACCCCTGTTAAGGGCAATTAAATCTTCAGCTATTCTGAGTAACTGCTGAGACTGCGCAGGTTGGGTGGGAGGAAACTGGTGACTGGGCATGTAGGAAGGGGCTCTTCTAGGAGTGGCCTTGTTCTTAGGCCTCAGAGATTCGATCTAAGCCTGGCGTCAGTCATCCAAAAAGCCTCCTCGGAAGCCGGTGCCTGCAAAGTGGCTCCGGACCCAACAGAGGTGCTGGCAACTGTCAAAACGGTCAAAGGAGCCTGATCTGGCAGTGTAGGAGACTCCATATGGGTCTCGGTAGAGGCCTGTGATGGCTCTACAGCCATCCTCAGGGGCTGCAAATGCACCTCACTGAGTTCTGCTGAACTAGTGGCAGGTAGGCTGGCTGACTTCTGAATTGTGTCATCTGTGGGCCTAACCTTCTAAGGTCTCTCTCTCTCTCCTTATCTTTTCTATTTTGGGGAATTTTGGCAGTTGATTGACCAATGGACATCATTTTGCATAAGTAACTTCTTTTTCTTCTTCTTCATTCGGCTTTTCCCGGTTAGGGATCACCACAGCGGATCACCTGTCCACTCATGATTGGCAGTGGAGTTTTACAGTGTCGAGTTGCCAGCCCGTCGCCCAACCTTCCACAGAAGGCACACAGATGTACACACTCACACCTAGGGCCAATTTAGAGTGTCCAATCCACCTACAGCATGTCTTTGGGATGTGGGAGGAAACCCGGGCACCCGGAGGAAACCCATGCGACCACAGGGAGAACATGCAGACTCTGCACAGAAGGCACCCCAGCCAAGGATCGAACCGGTGAATCTCTTGCTGTGAGGCGGCAACACTAACCGCTGCACCACCGTGGCTGGGCATGAGTAACTAACCTCCCTGAAATGCCTAGCTACAGAATCAGCTCTCCTACGGATGGTCCTAGCATTAAATAAGGCACAGAACCAATAACCGGGAACATCGTGGTCTGGGCCTAGGCAAGTTACACACACATTATGTAAGTCTTTATATGATACTTGTTTTCCACAAAGGAGAAAATTATTTACTTTTCAGACATCGGTTAAGTGCAAGAAAAAGGATCCCCAATGGGGCAAAGCTTTAGTAGTATTCTCCCTCACTCTGGCAATGGGCGGCCGACGCACTTGCAAACTGCTTCTGCTTCAGGCTCCATGGCAAGAAAGACTGATGTAATGGCATTGGTTGCCTCTCTTTATAGCACTGACGACCTGACGTCAGTCTCAGGCGACCTGCAGCTGACGGAGGAGGGAAATCCTTTACTCTGGTATTCGGGCCAGCTGAGGGCTACACAGCAAGGATAACCCACAAGTGACGACTGCAACAGTGAAACACGAAGAACATCTGCCATAGTCATCCCATTGCACAAAGGTGGTGCCACTACTGACCCTGGAAACTATTGCCCCATTAGCTTGACAAGTCTGATTTGTAAAGCCATGGAGCATGTTATTATGGATCTCATAAACATCTTCAAGCACTTGACCCCACCCAGTTCGGATTCGTCAAGGGCAGATCTTGTCTGTTGAACCTGGTTAACTTCTTTGAGACGGTCACCAACGTCCTGGATGAGTGAAAGTCAGTACATATAGCTTACCTTGACTTGGCCAAGTCCTTTGACACAATCCCCACTCGGGCATAATCGAAAAACTAACAGAACTTGATGTAAATCCCTATCTCATCAGGTGGATGGGCCAACTGGATCAGCAATAGGACCCAAAAGGTCAAAATAGGTGCTCGTACCTTTGACAGCAAGACTTATCACTAGTGATGTTCCCCAGGCCCAGGAATCTGTCCCGGGACTCCTACTGTTTGGCATTTACTTCTCAGAGGTCCAGGCAAAGACAAAAGGCCTGTGGCTGACCAAGTTTGCAGACTACTGTAAGCTGGGTGCTGTCACTGACTCCCCAAATGATGTTAACATACTGCAAGAGGGTCTCACAGCAACAAATGACTGATGCCAAATTCATGGCCTTAAGTTAAATGCAAAAAAATGTATCTTCATACCATTCGCAAAAACACGGCCCCTACTAATTACCACATCAATGGCATCCCTCTAGGCACACCACCTGTGGTGAGAGATCTGGATACTCAGGTTGACAACAATCTCGCATTCGACCATTATGTAGCTGCAGTGGTCAGAAAAGCCTTTTACTTGATTCATCTCATGAATAAAGGGATTGCATCCAGAAAAAAGGAGGTTATTACCTCTCTGTACTCCTCCCTCATTAAGCCAATAATTGAGTATAACATCCCGTTTGGTATGTACCTCTCCAAACACTTGCACCAACTGGAAAGGCCACATAAATACCACTCAAAGAGAATCCGTGGCCTCCAGCACCTGTCCTATGCGGACAGGCTTAAATTACTATCACTACTCAGTATCATACAGACTGCTCAGATGTGATCCGTGTCTCACCCACAAGGCAACATCAGACCCTGCCCTACTAGAGAAGCTCCATATCTGTAAGTCTAACTCCACGTGCATTACCCACTCGAAAGACCTAAATCTAATATGCAACATCAACAAATCCTGCTGGAGAGAGAGAGGTTTGTCTCCCAAAGGCTGCCCCATTTCTGGAATAGACTTCCCATACATGTCAAACAGAGTATCCCACTGACCCTCTTCAAGTGCAAGCTTGATGAGTGGATGGGAAACACAAATTTCTTTGGGGATAAACTCTTGGCTAAGCTTGTAAGGGCCCCAGGGCCATTAGCCTAGTTACCTCCTATGATATAAAGTTAGAATCAAGAGAGGCCTTTAAAGTTCACCATTCTAACAAAATATTTCACATCAGAAAGTGTCTTCAGAATGTCATCAGTATAAGTAGTTACAAACAGTAACCCTTTGTTAAGAATGGACTCTTCATCCTTAGTTAGTATATACACTTAGATACATTAAAACCAAGTTGCTCTACTTATTGTATTGGCTGCGAGTTATTGGTCGATTGCAGTCTTTCTTGGGTCATTGAGTATGCGCTGCTCTCTCTCTCTCTCTGTGGGCAGAACTCTGACATAGGAAGCAGCTGGCCTACAAAAAGGGGAGTCAATGGGGTCCAGTGCATTCATTACATTAGTCTACCATTTGAAGGAGGAAGGGGTGATGCCAGACTCCAGGGAAGGCATCTTCCAGGATGGGAGGAATGGCTAAGGGCTTGTGTTGAGGTAAGTACAGGAACTCCCTGAGCCTCTTCTTTGATTGGGGGTAGTCCCGGGCCTCCCAATGGAAATGCTCCCTGAGTGAATTAGATTGAATTTAAGGTTTCCCCGAAAGAGAGGTCCTCGGGAGGGGTGGGGTGAAGGAATGGATTCCTCAGCATCTGAATCCTCAAAGGCTGTCAAGGGCTGTTGTTCAGTGTCTGAGTCTAGAAATTCAGAGTCCTCAGACTGTGAATCTGAAAGCATTTCGGGTGAATGATCCCTTTTTTTCTTTTGGCAGGGGTAGCTGGAGTAGGCTGGTTACCCCTGTTAAGGGCAATTAAATCTTCAGCTATTCTGAGTAACTGCTGAGACTGCGCAGGTTGGGTGGGAGGAAACTGGTGACTGGGCATGTAGGAAGGGGCTCTTCTAGGAGTGGCCTTGTTCTTAGGCCTCAGAGATTTGATCTAGGCCTGGCGTCACTCATCCAAAAAGCCTCCTCGGAAGCCGGTGCCTGCAAAGTGGCTCCGGACCCAACAGAGGTGCTGGCGACTGTCAAAACGGTCAAAGGAGCCTGATCTGGCAGCGTAGCAGACTCCAGACGGGTCTCAGTAGAGGCCTGCGATGGCTCTACAGCCATCCTCAGGGGCTGCAAATGCACCTCACTGAGTTCTGCTGAACTAGTGGCAGGTAGGCTGGCTGACTTCTGAATTGTGTCATCTGTCGGCCTAACCTTCTAAGGTCTCTCTCTCTCTCCTTATCTTTTCTATTTTGGAGAATGTTGGCAGTTGGTTCACCGATGGACATCATTTTGCATGAGTAACTTCTTTTTCTTCTTCTTCATTCGACTTTTCCCGGTTAGGGATCACCACAGCGAATCACCTGTCCGCTCATGATTGGCAGTGGAGTTTTACAGTGTCGAGTTGCCAGCCCGGCGCCCAACCTTCCACAGAAGGCACACACATGTACACACTCACACCTAGGGCCAATTTAGAGTGTCCAATCCACCTACAGCATGTCTTTGGGATGTGGGAGGAAACCCGAAGCACCCGGAGAAAACCCATGCGACCACAGGGAGAACATGCAGACTCTGCACAGAAGGCACCCCAGCCAAGGATCGAACCGGAGAACCTCTTGCTGTGAGGCGGCAACACTAACCGCTGCACCACCATGGCCGGGCATGAATAACTGACCTCCCTGAAATGCCTAGCTACAAAATCAGCTCTCCTACGGATGGTCCTAGCATTAAATAAGGCACAGAACCTATAACCGGGAACATCGTGGTCTGGGCCTAGGCAAGTTACACACACATTATGAAAGTCTTTATGTGGTACTTGTTTTCCACAATGGATACAACTATTTACTTTTCGGACATCGGTTAAGTGAAAGAAAAAGGATCCCCAATGGGGCACAGCTTTAGTAGTATTCTCCCTCACTCTGGCAATGGGCGGCTGATGCACTTACAAACTGCTTCTGCTTCAGGCTACATGGCAAGAAAGACTGATGTAATGGCGTTGGTTGCCTCTCTTTATAGCACTGATGACCTGATGTCAGTCTCAGGCGACCTGCAGCCGACGGAGGAGGGAAATCCTTTACACTGTTATTCGGGCCAGCTGAGTGCTACACAGCAAGGATAACCCACAAGTGATGACTGCAACAGTGAAACACGAAGAACATCTGCCATAGTCATCCCATTGCACAAAGGTGGTGTCACTACTGACCATGGAAACTATTGCCCCATTAGCTTGACAAGTCTGATCTGTAAAGCCATGGAGCGTGTTACTATGGATCTCATAAACATCTTCAAGCACTTGACCCCACCCAGTTCAGATTCGTCAAGGGCAGATCTTGTCTGTTGAACCTGGTTAACTTCTTTGAGATGGTCACCAACGTCCTGGATGAGTGAAAGTCAGTACATACAGCTTACCTTGACTTGGCCAAGTCCTTTGACACAATCCCCACTTGGGCATAATCGAAAAACTAACACAACTTTGCGTAAATCCCTATCTCATCAGGTGGATGGGCCAACTGGATCAGCAATAGGACCCACAAGGTCAAAATAGGTGCTCGTACCTTTGACAGCAAGACTTATCACTAGTGGTGTTCCCCAGGCCCAGGAATCTGTCCTGGGACCCCTACTGTTTGGCATTTACTTCTCAGAGGTCCAGGCAAAGACAAAAGGCCTGTGGCTGACCAAGTTTAGAGACTACTGTAAGCTGGGTGCTGTCACTGACACCCCAAATGATGTTAACATACTGCAAGAGGGTCTCACAGCAACAAATGACTGATGCCAAATTCATGGCCTTAAGTTAAATGCAAAAAAATGTATCTTCATACCATTCGCAAAAACACGGCCCCTACAAATTACCACATCAATGGCAACCCCCTAGGCACACAACCTGTGGTGAGAGATCTGGATACACAGGTTGACAACAATCTCGCATTCGACCATTATGTAGCTGCAGTGGTCAGAAAAGCCTTTTACTTGATTCATCTCATGAATAAAGGGATTGCATCCAGAAAAAAGGAGGTTATTACCTCTCTGTACTCCTCCCTCATTAGGCCAATAATTGAGTATAACATCCCGTTTGGTATGTACCTCTCCAAACACTTGCACCAACTGGAAAGGCTACATAAATACCTCTCAAAGAGAATCCGTGGCCTCCAGCATCTGTCCTATGTGGACAGGCTTAAATCACTATCACTACTCAGTATCGTACAGACTGCTCAGATGTGATCCGTGTCTCACCCACAAGGCAACATCAGACCCTGCCCTACTAGAGAAGCTCCATATCTGTAAGTCTAACTCCACGTGCATTACCCACTCGAAAGACCTAAATCTAATATGCAACATCAACAAATCCTGCTGGAGAGAGAGAGGTTTGTCTCCCAAAGGCTGCCCCGTTTCTGGAACAGACTTCCCATACATGTCAAACAGAGTATCCCGCTGACCCTCTTCAAGTGCAAGCTTGATAACTGGATGGGAAACCACAAATTTCTTTGGGGATAAACTCTTGGCTAAGCTTGTAAGGGCCCCAGGGCCATTAGCCTAGTTACCTCCTATGATATAAAGTTAGAATCAAGAGAGGCCTTTAAAGTTCACCATTCTAACAAAATATTTCACATCAGAAAGTGTCTTCAGAATGTCATCAGTATAAGCGGTTACAAACAGTAACCCTTTGTTAAGAATGGACTCTTCATCCTTAGTATATACACTTAGATGCATTAAAACCAAGTTGCTCTACTTATTGTATTGGCGGCGAGTTATTGGTCGATTGCAGTCTTTCTTGGGTCGTTGAGTATGCGCTGCTCTCTCACTCTCTGTGGGCAGAACTCTGACACAGGAAGCAGCTGGCCTACAAAAAGGGGAGTCAATGGGATCCAGTGCATTCATTACATTAGTCTACCATTTCATTTTGTTGTACAGTCTTGAGATTCAAAGTTGTTGCAATGCTGTCACTAACTATATTAGAGTCAATAGGTTGTTGAACTGCTGTAACAGAAACTTCAGGTTGAAGTGTATTTATTTTATCTTGAGGTATATTTATTTTATCTTTATTAGTGCTTCCTTCCACATCTGGTACTCGATTATGTAGAGGGCATGAGGCTGTACCAGGTGTATGATTGTCCCAAATGAACACGTGTCCTTTCTTAAAGTCATTTATGTTCCTTAAAAGTTTCCGTCTTTTGGTTTCAATTAATCATTTCTTGACGAATGCAATACTATCCATGGTCTCTTGTAATAATTCTGTATGAATGCTCTGTTCAACAGATGATATGAGGTCTAAAATAAGTCATCTCCATGTCACCATGTAAATCTATTTCCACTGGCTCAAAATAGGTATTCATCAACTCCATGTATCTAAATGAACAACTCTGGTCGATGAAGACTTTAGTTTATTTGGCAAAATGTGTATCATGCTTGTTGGTAAAACAAATAAACTAAAATAGCATATCAGCAGTCATGTAGCTGAAATAAATAGGTGTGTTTTAACCAACTCCCTTTATAAACATATTTTAGAAATGGACATAACCACACATTTAAATTTTTTATTTAACTGCTTGCTACAATTGAGTGAGAACTGTTTGCTTGAGGAAGCCTGATTATGCAAAAGTTTTTACTTGCAACATTAAAAGTTATTACTATTAAATGTTTTGGACTTGGTTGATTCTTCCAGTCTGACATGTTTTCCTGTGGTTTATGGTTTTATGATTTTATCATTTTTGGTGAAATACCACAGGATTTACCAGTTTGCTGACTGCTGTTTTTACAATTTTAGTGGCCAACAAAAACAGCACTTCACTCCTTAAGTGAAAATCCAAGATATTTTACTCATCTCTTATCAAGAGGAGGTTAATTTCAACCGTACTACCCTGCACACACTGGCAAGACCACAAAAACTGCAGACCTGGCCATTGAATATGCACAGCAGAAGTTACAGAAAACTACATGGAATCCTTCCATGAAGTGCCATCAGTGTCTCAAGGTCCTCTTTAATCCGAAAATCAAGGGAGTTATCAAGCTTTTCCAATGTCTGACCTATCAGCTAGAACTGGAACCCAAACAGGTGAGACAGTATGATAGTCCTGAGCCTAAAATTGCAGAGGTGTACACTCACATAGCACAAATGTACAGAGGTTTGCACTCTTTGCAGGATGCAAGAGTGGCAAATTACTGTGGTGGCTCAGAACTATACTGGACCAAAGAGATCATACAGAAGCAAGCAGAAGGATAATTACTAAGGGGTGCTGTTCACTGAAGGAGTGGTCTTATAGATGGCATTCAGTTTTGTGCAGCTGATGGGACAGATTTAGTGTGTCTCATGTCTGGCAATATGAATTTCTTTTCTTATTTCTATTATTTTTTTTCTCATTTTTCTTTCCATCTTTTTAACAATAATTTTAACTATCAGTACACAGTCTATTGAATACATTGAAAAAAGCTACTGTATAATAATGTTATTTAGACTAGTGTAAGAAAACACTTTCGACACTCTATGGACTTTAGTTTCATTACATCATTCTCTCTAAACTTAAGACACTTTTTACTTCAGAAAAAAGAAGTAACCATAAATAAAACTGCCAACTGTTTCTCACATGTGACAGACCGGTGTAAGACGTGTCCAAGCAGTCCCTCAGAAGCTTGTGAACCTCCAAAGGATTGACATCTCTAGGAAAGGCAGGGGGTGGTAAGGGTGTACTCATTCTCACCCCATCTGAAAGACTGCCCCTATCCCAGGGGATTTTTCTGACTCATCATGGCAGCTTGACTGGTAAGAAATCCCGTGCTTCTTGCTACTTGAAGAAGCAAGCATGTTGATGGTCTCACATACATGCAACAGGTTTTAGAAGACTTCAGGTGTCAAACTTGAAAAATGAAAAGTTCAGGTAGCAGCTGACCAGCACTTTTGAACTGCTTCTGATTCGGGCTCCTTCTCGGCAAGAAAGACTGATGTAATGGCATCAGCTGCCTGTTTTTTACCCCTGACAACCCAGACAGTTTGCAAATTAAATTGTAGAAGGGAAGCTCTAACTCAAACGTTCCTTTGTCTATGGCCCGATAACTCAAGGGGCCTCTTAGAGGAATCAGGGAGGATGGGTATAGGCTGCAACTCATCAATTAAGTTAGGAAGGGGTGGCACCTTCACCTTAGGATGTCCTCCCAAGATGTACGCTGGAAGCACATTTCCCATGTTTCAGTCCTCCTATTAGAGAATGAGCTCAACACCTGCATGGACTTGGGAGAATTGGGGCCAAGTTAAACACTGGGATTTGCCTATAAGGAGGGGAAGCCATGATCTCCCTTTGGAGTGAATACTCCTGTAGCAATGCTGCTGTCTACATCAGAGACTGCAAAGTGAACCATCCTGTTGGTCCCAGTATGAAACATTAATGGCCACCATATTTTGTGTGGTAAGGTAAACGAAGAGGTTCTCTTTCCACGGACAGAATGCAGCAAATCTGAACTGCTGATACTTAAGTTAATGCAACCACGTCCCATTCACTGGTCTTCTGAAATTACCTTGGAATTTACATGACAACTCACTCTCCTACTGTCACCATATTGATTAGGTAACCTCCAAAGTTTCACTTCAGCTCAAGGATGCCAACAAATTTTCCAGTTTACTCACCTCACAGACTTATCATATTGCAGTCATTAATGTTTTAATACCAAAACATGAATATGCTCCTTCCATAATAGCTCCTCTCACCAATCAAAACATCTTCATAAATGTTCATAAACAGTTACTAAATTTACAATCCAGGAGACCACTGAGGAGTCTAGCCAAATTCCAACTTGTACTCACACACTATCTGGTTAAGTGACTTGCTCAAGGTCACACAGTAGGCAAATGAAGGTTAAGGGAATCAAAACCTGTACCACAGGAACTACAGCTCACAGCTTTAACTCTCTGCACAAACTGCCAAACAACTTCAACTCTGGAGAATAAGATACTTAGATTTATCTAACAAACCAGTTCGAAAGAACATAACTACACTATTGCTGCCAGAGCCAAACGTCTCTCATTACCTGCCAGATCATCTTACTTAATTCTTTCTCTTTTTAAACTCCTCAGTGATACAAACTGCCCTCCACTAGCCAACAGATTTAATTGTTCATGATGATTCTTATACCCTAAGCAGCTGCACAGACATTAAACTCATCAGACCTCCTTTTACTAATGCCATTTGTACCGCATCATTCTTCAAACTGAGTTTATTATGTTACAGGATCTTACACTATTAAAAAGCATTTAATTAAATAATTTTGATGCATCTGCTTCAAGTATGTTGGTTAATTCCCTTCTCTACTGCCTATTACTATAACTAACTAGGTATGTCTTGATAACCAGACACATTTTAGCAATTGTCATAATGGTTGATATTTTTACCTCTATTTATATATTTTTTAATGTATATGTTTGTTTACCTTGTAACAAAAGTTACTATTAGAACTTATGATTACTATTGCCTGCACCACATTATGGTGTTTCTGTATAGCTCTGGTTATTTTTTATGTTGTTGTGCTGCCTTGAGGCCTGCACAGAGACTGAAAATGTCTTGAACCAGTTTTTTAATCAGGTTAATAAATGTTAAATAAAACATAAGTAAATACTCCTTGCTAAAACCATAAAGGAAATGCCACTACAGGTCTTTTCAGGTAAACTGATAGCCACATGGATGCTTTGCTGGTTTACAAGTCATTAAACACAGAACACTTGACACACAAAAATCCTAAATTAGGACCAGTCAACATCTGAATTGTGTGAGCAGCAAAAAAAGAGGAATGATTGGTGGTGGTGGGGGGCATTGCAGGGCATGACTGCATGCATCATAACAGACATGGATACATTCCATGGTGCTGAGTCTTCCTAAAATGTTGTGAAACCTTTGGAATTAACACAGAAAAAGGACCAGTGAAGGAGGGCTAGTGCTGCCACCTATCCATTTTTTTCTGGACTATCCGGAAATCAAACTGTCAGGTAGTCCAGAAAACACTGTACAAACTCTGGTATTCTGTTTCAAAAAAAGAAACAGACTACAAGAGTTTGTTAAATTGGTGGATTTACTTTGCTTTTTATTTATTTATTTATTTTTTTTTACAAAACGTAAAGCTACACTATCAGTACAGCGACAAGCCTGTCGCTAATAAGGCAAATAGTACAGCTGTGTACACTTACCATAAATGTAGATGTTCGAGTGTATTCACTGTTGCATTCATTACATTTGGGTTATCTGCTTGCAGTAGCCCTCAGTCGGCCTGATTAACAAAGTCTTGGGTCCTGCATCGGTTGCTGTTCCTTCTTACATGACGTCAGGTTGTCAGGGGTATAAAGCATGCAGCCAAAGCCATTACATCAGTTTTTCTTGCCCCAGATGTCAGGTGCCCCCCTAATGGGAAGCAATCAAATCTATAAATACGAGGATATACCTCCAACAAAAAAGCAAATACACCAAAAAGCTTTTAAAGCATAGTAAGTGAGAGTAGAGGTATAGCCAAAAGAAGAAGGGGGTTGGAGGGAGGGTAACCAGGACTGCAACGGTGAATACACTTGAACATCTACATTTATGGTAAGTGTACAAAACTGTACTATGTTCTTTGTATTTCACTGTTGCAGTCATTACATTTGGGTAGATTCCTAAAGCTAAGGTTGGGAGGAGGGATTTAAATAGAATTAGGACCAGCTATAAGGCCCTGCAAGACTGCAGTGGAAAAACCAGCTCTGGATTTAGAGAAAATTGGCAAATGATAATGCTTGGTGAAAGTATGTACAGAACTCCAGGTAGCAGCTTCCAGGATGTCCCTAGTAGGGACGCCCCTGAGAAAGGCTGTAGAGGTAGATGCAGCCCTGGTTGAGTGGCATCTGATGCCCTATGGGATAGGGTTTCCATGGTGCTTATAGCAGAAATGAATGCAGTGACCTATCCATTTTGAAATGGTTTGTTTTGAAATAGCTTTCCTCTCTGTCCCTGCAGCAAATGCCACCAGCAGTTGTTCAGATTTCCTTTGAGGTTTAGTCCTGTCCAAGTAGAATCTAAGCTGTCTGTGCACATCTAAAGAGTGCAGTATTCATTCCCCTTTGTTCTGTGGGTTAGGAAAGAAGGTAGGCAAATGAATGGACTGATTAAGAGCCACATTGGATACCACCTTGGGCATGAAGGAGGAATTGGTTGTGAGGGACACCCCGTCCGCATGAAAGATAATGAAAGCTTCCACTGCCATAAGGGCCTGTAATTCAGATACCCTTCTTGCAGAAGTGATTGCTAAAAGGAAAGCTGTTTTCCAGGAAATACATTTTAAATCTGCAGTAGCAGCTGGCTCGAAAGGAGGAAGAGTGTGTTTCTCCAAGACAAAGTTAAGATCCCAGGCTGGAGTTGGAGCTCTCCTGGGTGGCCTTAAATTTTTGGCCCCTCTGAAGAACTGCTTGAACAGTGGGTGAGAGAAGAGTGGAGGCTCTGTGCTATAATGAGCTGAAATGGCTGAGGCATGAACTTTGATGGAGGAAAAAGACAGGCCCTTATGAAGCATCTCAGTCAAGTATTGTAGAATCTGAGGTAAACTGGGCACTGGTGCGTTCATTCCTTGAGATTGGTTCCAGGCACAGAATCTTTTCCATTTTGCAGCATAAGATTTTCTAGTACTAGGCCTCCTTGCCTCTAAAATGATATCCATCACTGATTTACTGAGGGATGGAAAAGGCGAGATTAGGTAATTAGCCAGGCTGCTAGGTTCAGGGTTTGCAGCTAAGGGTGCAGAATCTGGGTCTCCTGCTGAGATAACAGGGAAGGAGTCTGAGGCAGGTGCCATGGAGCCATGCATGACACACTGTGCAAGAGTGGGCACCAGTGTTGGCGAGGCCAGTCTGGTGCAATTAAAATCATCCTTGGCTGGTCCTGTTTGATCTTTAGTAGTACCTTGAACAGCAGAGGCAGAGGAGGAAAGGCATAAACTGAAGGATACAGCATCCACTTTCCAAGATAGCTTGTGGGGAAGTCTTGTGCAAAATTTGTCCAGTTGATGGTTCTGGGCGGAGGCAAACAGGTCTATCTCCCCCATTTGCTTGCTACTCGTGTGGGTCCATGAGGTTTCTGCTTAGTCCATCTGCCAGTGTATTTAGTTTTCCTGGCAGGAATTGAGCTTGTAGATTCACTTGGTAGCTCAAGGCTGTGTTCCACAATGCCATGGCTAGTCTGTAGAGGGGGTAAGAATGTGTACCCCCCTGCTTGTTTATGCACCACATGACAGTGGTGTTGTCCGTCTTTAGCATTAGTTGTCCTGGAAGAATGTAGTCCTTGAAGGCTGTCAAAGCATTCTGTACAGCTAACATTTCCTTTTTATTTATGTGCGGGTGCATTTGACTTGGGTTCCTTTTACCCTGAATGCACTTCCCTGCCAGGTGAGCCCCCCATGCATATTCTCATGCATCTGTTGTTAAGATCTGGGCGGCAGGGGGTAATGAGAATGGTAGTCCCCTGTTTTGCTGGCAGGCCTCTGCCCACCAAAGGAACTCTAGGCGTAGGCAAGGTAAGATAGGAATCCTTGCTTCTAGATCCTGTGAATGTTAATACCATAGGCTTTTGAGATACCATTGTAGTTTCCTCATATGCAGCCTTGCATATGGAATTAGAAGAATGCAGGAGGCCATGAGCCCCAAGGCTTGCAGTATTTGCCTTGCAGATAGCTGGATTTTTGTGGCCACTTGTTTGAAGTATATAATTTGTTGACAGGGTACCAGGTGGGATTTCTTTTCTTTTATGGTGAACCCCAGACAAGTAAGTACCCTTTGAACAAAGGCCAGATGATTCAAAAGAATGTCCTTGCTTTCTGCCTGAATTAGACAATCGTCCAGGTATGAGTATATTTGAATATTTATTTGCCTGCAAAATGCAATGACTGCAGCTAGGCACTCTGTGAATACCCTGGGCGCAGTAGATAAGCCAAAGGGCAGTGCAGAGAACTGATAGTGCATGTAGCCTGCTTCGAAGCGTAGGTATCTTCTGCAAGACTCCCTGATAGGGATGTGTAGGTATGCTTCTTTTTTAAGTCTAGTGTTGCCAACCATGCATCCTTGCCTAGCATAGGAAGTAACTGGTGAAGAGTCAGCATTTTGA
Organism: Protopterus annectens; assembly: GCF_019279795.1. NCBI lineage: Eukaryota > Metazoa > Chordata > Ceratodontiformes > Protopteridae > Protopterus > Protopterus annectens. Next base: position 743,499,860 of record NC_056744.1, read on the forward strand.
ATTTTGGAATCACCAGAAAGGAGTTTAGAACAGTAAGGTCCAGGATAGGATGCCATGTATTGCCTTTTCTGGGTACCAGAAAAAGTCTCGAATAGAAACCTTGTCCCTTTTCCTCTTCTGGTACCAACTGAATAGCCCCCATGTTTAAGAGAGAGAGAGTACTTGATTTTGGGCCTCTGCCCACTGATTTGGGGGTAGATCTGGCTACCCGCTTGGTGTTGGTAACGTGTGGAAATGAAATCTGTATCCGTGGGACACTATATTTAAAACCCATTTGTCCTGGGTAATGAGTTCCCAGTTTTTGGCCTGCAGACCAATCTTTCCGCCTAAAGGAGCATTTAGTTGGGAAGTGCTTGAAAATTTTAAAAGCAAGTCATTGAGACAGTTTTTCATAGGGGGGAGTCTTACTACTCCCAGGTTGGGTGCGGAAACCCCCCACTGCCTAGTCTTGTGTGTCCCTTGGGACTGAAACCTGGGATTTCTGCTGTTTCTGGGTTTGGCTTGAGAAGACCTGGAAGGGGCTGGAAAGGACCAGTTTTTAGAGGGCCAGTGCCTACTAAATCTAGGAGGCTGAACTTGTAAGAAATATTTAACAGTTTGCATAGATTTAGCTTTATCTTCCATCTTTTTAAGAACTTCCTCAGCCTTGTTGCCAAACAGACGGTCCTGATTTAAGGGAGCATTCAACAATTTAGCTTTAACATGATCAGGCAATCCTTGCTCCTTAAGCCAAGCATGCCTTCTGAGCACAGACCCAGTAACAGCAGCCCTGCAAGAGGCCTCTAATGAATCAAATCCACATTGCAAAGTATGTTTTCCAACCTGTTCAGCAGAATGCATTAAATCCTGTAATTCTTTATTTTCAACACAGTCAGGAAGTAACATAATTTTCTGTTTAAGCAATCCAATAACATGCTGTTGATACTTTAACATATGAAACTGGCAGTTTAAAGCCCTAATGGCCAAGGTTGCAGAAGTGTAAACTTTCTTACACCCCATCTATCCAGCGCCTTGGAGTCTCTATCAGAGGGGGTAGGATTTTTATCAGTAGAAGCCTTAATGCCCTTGGGTCCCTGTGAAATAGTCTCTGGATCTGCAATAGGATTTTTAAAAAGGAACTTGTGAGAATCAGGAACCCTGTAATATCTGTCAGGTTTTCTGGGAGCAGGAGGCAAAGACTCAGGGGCCAAACTAGATTCTGAAAAGGCATCATCAACTATGTCTAGCACAGGAGGTATAGCTAAAGGCCTATGTTGAGGCAGGAGTAAGAAATCAGAAAAATCCTGGCTTTCCCAGTGGAAATGCTCCCTTAGAGTATGTAAGGTCTCACCAAAAGAAAAATCCGCTGGAGGGGAAGCAGATGAATAGAGTCCTCTGCATCAGAATCCTCATAAGTAGATAAGGGCAAATCCATCATCATAAGAATCAGAAAAATCAGAATCCTGCTCAGAAGGTTTATAAACAACTTCAGTCCTAGGTCTCTTAGAAGGGGGAGGTTGACTTCCCCTGATTAGAGTTATAAGATCTTCAGCCATTCTTATCATTTGTTTTTTAGGCATAGAGGCCTGAGCATGCGGCCTGGGTGTTGGTTTCTTAGGCATGGTTCGAGATTTTGGCCTAAATGAAGAAGGAGGCATCGGTTTAATATGCAAGTCCGTAGGCCTGAATACACCCTCAGAAGCCGGTGCCTGCACAGCGACTCCGGACCCATCCAAGGAAGAGACATCCGCAGGTTCCACAGTTGAAGCATCTCGCGGTATACCGGACTCCGAATAGGTTTCAGTAGAGGCCTGCGAGTCAGAAGTAGCAGGTATCAGGGGCTTCGAAAGCACCTCACTGAGTACCGGCGAACTGGCGACTGGCTTAGGAGAAGCGTCGTCGGCAGCTTTGGACCTTGGCGGCCTGTCTCAGTCTTTATCTTTGTGTTTTTTTATAATCTCGGTAGTCAGATGGCTAACAGATGACATTTCTGGATAATTAAACAGAGAACCGAAATATTTAGAAGCAAAAATATACTGACAATGGATAGTGCGCTGATTAAATAAAGCACAAAACTGACAGCAAGGTACGTCGTGGTCAGGACCTAGGCAAGGAATACAGTAAAATGAAAATCTTTGAGAGGTATTTGCTTTCCACAAGTAATGCAATTATTAACTTTTACTGACATCGGTAAGGAACAAGAAGAAGTTTCGCCAACGGGGTACTTAGCTTTGGTTGAAGACTTCGGTTCTGAAACTCGAAAACGAAAATTTCAGGAGTCGGCCGACCGGCACTTGCGAACTGCTTCTGCTTCGGGCACCACAAGGCAAGAAAGACTAATGTAATGGCGTCGGCTGCATGTTTTATACCCCTGACGACCTGATGTCATGGAAGAAAAGACAGCAACCGACGCAGGACCCAATACTTTGTTAATCAGGCAGACTGAGGGCTACAGCAAGTAGATAACCCAAATGTAATGACTGCAACAGTGAAACACGAGAACATCTGGCAAAACAAAACAGTAACTGGAACCACGAGCAGGATAAAACAATAGCTGTTTGTTCAAAAAGTATAAAGTCTACAACTTACTTGAAAAGTTGCTTTTGTAAAAAGTAAGATGTTTATTCCAAAATCCACAGCGTACTTAAAGAGTTTGTTGCAAGTGCAAAGATTACATTCACCTAGACAGGCTTCTTCAGGCAAAAATCTGAACTCTGTGTTTAGCTTATATAATCAAGTTGTAGTCACATAATCAAATCACAAGTTAAAACTGTAGTCACATACTCAAATACACTGAACTTCTTGTATTTGCTTTCATATTATATGTTTTAAAAATCGAAATTTCATTAGTATCATCACTTACTATTTTTTTACTTTTTATTTCTAATTGTTCATTGTTACTTATAAATATTCCTTGCATATAATTTTATATACCTTTTATATTTTATTTCAATCTCATCATGTAACTACAGTTTTAACCTGTGATTTAATCATGTGACTACATCTTCATTATATAAGCTAAACACAATGAGTTGTTCAGACTTTGCCTGAAGAAGCCTATCTAGGTGAAAGTGTTCTTTGCACTTGCAATGTAACTAAGTACGCTGTGGATTTTAAACTTTTGGAATAAACATCTCTTACTTTTTCCAAAAGCACCTTTTCAATAAGATGTGTACGTTATACTATTTGAACAAACAACTGTTTTATCCCTTCTCACGGTTAGTCACTTTTTGTCCCCCCCCCCCTTTTTTTTTTTACAAACAGCATAGTAAATCTGTAGAAAAAAAGGCAGTAGGACTGTAAAAAGAAGGCATTCCCTTTGCGTGATGTGATAATTATGTCACAAAATGGACGGAAATTGGGCAGAGCATGGGCAGGGTTATGGGTGGTGTGATGCATGTGGCCTAAGTCTGTTTTAGCCACACTGAAAGATGGCAACCCTAAGGAGGGCTCTTGATCTGAAGCTCAGTAGTAAGCAAGACTGACTGTTACCATTGCCTACATCCCAGTTTTTGTACACAAACAAGTAACTTATTAATTCAGCAGTGACGTCTTACCAGAACACAGGACTGTCGAGATCATCTTTAACAGTGTAGTACTCTTTGTTTGTCTGAATTGCTTTGGTAAGTCCAAAATCACCAATTTTCACTCTGTTTCCATTTTCAACAAGCACATTCCTTGCTGCCAAGTCCCGGTGAACATATTGAAGGGAACCCAGGTAATGCATTCCCTAAAAAGAGGAACATGTTAGTTGCATTATATTGCCTTATTGTTTTTTTTAATATACTTTTTGTGTGCATGTAGATATGTACTAATATGCATCAGTAAAACTAAATCCAAGTGCACACTTTCCACAACATTTTCTTAAGTAAGAAGTCAACAACAAGTGTGATCTTAAAGTTCTGTGAAAGTCACAAGACTTAGACGTGTTAGGCCATTCCTCACCTTCTTGAGGGGCCTATCAAACCTCCTTAGATGTCCTGGTAGGGAGGGCCTGAAGAGTGCAAAAAAGTTCCTCCACTCACTCACCTTATAAGTTGGAGAGTTTTAGAAATTACTCCAATAATAAAAGTCAAAGGACAGTGGGAGCGTACACTACATCACTGAACCTGTTATTTGCACATCTACTGTTATAATACAGGATTCTACTATGCTCATCATGAGGATCACTGATACAGCACATTATTTATTTTATTATTATTTATTTTACATTTGTTAACTGGGTAAGTCCGACTGGACACACGTCCTTTTTCAGAGGAGGCCCGGGGAGAAAAGCTCCATGTACACAGTAAAATATTACATTAGACAGCTGACATACAGTTAGATTACATGCAGTCATATATAGTATCCATGCATTTTTTCTGTTAATAATGCTGTTGAAAAATAATACCTTAAAAAGAAAGAGTTTAGACATCAAATACTTCAGAGTAGTTGGGATATATATACATTATAAAATACCTGGTAGGAAGAAATATGTATAAATGATAGATTATATAGGAAAGGTTCTGAGTAGAGGGGAGAGAGGATAGGTATAGATAGGGAAATAATGAGTTGAAAGTGGAGGGGTTGACAGAGAATAGTAGGTGGCAAGGTCTAAAGGTAGGGTAAGCAGGAAGGCTGCAGACATACAGAGGAAGAGGAATAATTCAAAGGGTGTAAATAATGACAGTATTGGTAGGTGTCCTGTACATAAAGTCAGTTGGATATAGGTAAGGAAGAGGACACTTAGAGGGAGAAGCAGAGAGATGTAACAGGTGAAATGATACTGTGATGTAGAGCAAGGAAGGAGAAGTAGTAGGGTGGGAAATAGAGATATGTATTGGTAGGCTGAAAGTACTAGTAGGGGATTATTCTGGGATGCTGCAGTTATATAACCAAAGATGCTGAATATGGGATTTTATGGCTTTTTTGAAGGGGGTGAGAATAATTATAGCTGTGACATTGGGGGGGGGGCTGTTCCACTGCTTAGCAACAGAGCTGCTGTAGAGGGAAGTGCTGGTGGAGTTATTGGATTTTGTTAACTCTGGTAGGAGTTTTTAATTTGATCGCAGAACTCTAGCTTTGGTGCTTGGGTGAAGTAGGTTTTGTAGAGCAGTGATTTTGTCAGAGCTGTGAAGAAGTTTGTGGGTTGTTATAAGTTGATTATAAAGAATGAGGTTGGGAAGTTCCAGCCAACAAAGAGCTTTGAGAGGAGTGCCATGATGTGTTCGATGGGGCATATTTGTTTCAAATTTGGCAATTTTATTATAGCAGGTTTGAAGAATGGCAAGGTCTGATTTTCTGAGATTGGTGAATATTGGTTATTCTTATTAGTTACATGCAGTAAGAGTACTAAAGCAGTTTGGTACCCTCTGAATAAGAAAATTCATTATTTGACCACCCATCCTGATCCCTGTAGGATGGTCCCAGAATCAGCATGCAATTCCACTTCTCACACAGAACTCCACTGGGAAGCTACAAGTTCCAATTTCAGTGCTAACCAACTATTAAAGCATTTTCTAGATGAGAATGTCTCTACGCTGCCCACCAAAACAGCTACTTGCCAGCCCCACCATTGTTTTTTTTTAATTTAAAAGTCAATCTGAGTAAACTGTAGCAATTATATGAGTGTAAGGGAAGTGGGAGAGACAGCAGCAGTTGTCTTTTCATCATTATGTGGGATTTTTTCCACAGTGCTGAACCACCTCCTAACTCTGACTCTGTGATCTCCCTTCTAATGTTTAGATGACAGTTGCTGTACAATCTGTATCTATATGAAAGCTGCAGGTACAACATTTTTGCAACTCTGTTGCAAACGTGTTAAGACTGGGTTACACTTGTTGCCTATTTATATAAGTAACAGATATTTCACCTGAGTGAGTGATAACAGGATCATAGGAGGTTACTAGGCTAATGGCCTTGGGGCCCTTACAAGCCTAGCCAAGAGTTTATCCCCAAAAAAGAAACCTCAGTCAGCACCTGTCACCCCTATCAATGTATGTGGTTTCCCATCCACTCATCAAGGCTGCACTTGATGAGGGTCAGCAACATACTTTGGTGTGTATGGAGAGTCTATTCCAGAGATTGGTGCAGCCTCTAGGAGACAAACCTCTCTCTCCAGCAGGTTTTGTTAATGTCTTTAGTTAAGATCATACCATTGGTCTGTCTCACTCGAAGTTTCTATCCCGTCCAAACCCACCCCCTCATAACCAGGCTGAAAAAAACTTCTGAAAAGTTAGGCCTTTCAATCGGGTAATGTGCGAGGAGTTAGACTTACGGATATGGAGCATCTCTAGTAGGGCAGGGTCCGAGATTGCCTTGTAGGCGATACACAGATCTCTAGTAGGGCAGGGTCCGAGATTGCCTTGTAGGCGATACACAAATCACATGTGAGCAATTTGTACAATACTGAGTAGCGTGATAGTGATTTGAGCCTGTCCACATAGGACAGATGTTAGAGGCTATGGATTCTCTTTATGTGGTATTTCTGTGGCCTTTCCAGTTGGTGCAGGTGTTTGTAGCGGTACATATCAAACTGGACATTGTACTCAATTATTGGCCTGAGGGAGAAGTACAGAGAGGTAATAACTTCCTTTTTCAGAATGCAATCCCTTTACTTATGAGATGAATCAAGTAAAAGGCTTTTCTGACCACTGCTGCTACATGATGGGCGAATACGTGATTGCTGTCAACCTGTGTACCCAGGTCTCTCACCACAGGTTGTGTGCTTAGGGGGTTGCTGTTGATGTGGCAATCAGTAGGGGCCATGTTTTTGCTGAATGGTATGATAATACATTTTTTTTGCATTTAACTTAAGGCCATGACTTTGGTACCAGTCATTTGATGCTGTGAGACCCTCTTGTTGTATGTTAACATCATCTGGGGAGTCAATGACAGCACCCAACTTACAGTCATCTGCAAACTTGGTCAGCCACAGGCCTTTTGTCTTTGCCTGGATCTCTGGGAAATAGATGTCAAACAGAAGGAGTCCCAGGACAGATCCCTGGGGAACACCACTACTGACAGGTCTGCTGTCGGAGGTAGAGGCACCTATTTTGACCTCGTGGGTCCTATCGGTGAGCCAGTTCACCACCCACCTGATAAGACAGGAATTTATGCCAAGTTGTGTTGCTTTTCGATGATGCCCAAGTGGGGGATTTTGTCAAAGGCCTTGACCAAGTCAAGGTAAGCTATATGGGCTGAATTTCCTTCATACATGGTCTTGGTGACAGTCTCAAAGAAGTCAACCAGGTTCAACAGGCAAGATCTGCCCTTGACGAATCCGAACTGGGTGGAGTCATGTGCTTGGAAATTCCCTACGTCTTAATTTATGAGGTCCATAATAATATGCTCCATGCCCTTACAGATCAGACCTGTCTAGGTGATACTGTTACATCACCTGACCTGACTACCAAACTCTTAGGAGTAACAATTGATCATAACATCACCTTTGACACACACATAAACAACACAATAAAATCAGTGAACAGAAAGCTAAGCTCACTTTATAGGATGAAATCCTTCCTTACTCCTACAGCCAGAACTACTATTGCCCACACCCATCTTATCTCTACCCTCCTCTATGCCTCTCCAATTTATACCAATCTTTCCAAAAGTAACATCAACAAACTTACAAACTCATACAACAACACTGCCAGATTTTCACAAGTTCCCCATTCAGAACCCACCACTGTCATAATCTAAAACAACTGGGTTGGCTGGAATTCCATAATCAACTTCTCTTTTACCAGCTTATTATCACACAAAAGATTCTCCATCATCCTAGTAACACACCTATACTTAGTAGCCTGGTTACCCCCTACATAAATCTATCTACCCTGCGCTCAGCAAAGAAATTGCAAGTATCTATACATAAGTCCCACAATAAAGCTGGGGACTCTCTGTTTTCCAACTCCGTGGGGAAAACCTGGAATCTTCTCCCAAAAGAACTCTCATCTCTGTCCTCTACACCACTCTTCAAGAAGCAACTCAAAGAATACTTTAAAAATAACTGGCTATGTCCATGCACTAACTCAGATTAATCACTTCATCCTTCATACTTCATCTTGCTTATCTCACTACTGCGTTTGCTATGCACTCCTTCCTACTAACCTCTGAACAAATGTATTTTGCTATCAGGTAACAAAGTTATGTACTAGATAGAGTATCATAGAAGGTACTATAGTAGTTAGTCCTTTCCTAGCATACTCTCTACTGAATAGTATGTATTTGTCTATACCTCTTGTTTATATTATTTCTCCATTTGTCTTATAAACTTCTGATTTATTGATGTTTACCTATCATCTAAATAACTTGTATTGCCTTGCCTTAAATACATAATGTATCTATATGTCTAGTAACTGTTAGTGGAGCATTTCTCCCCTGGCCTCTACTGAAAATGGAAATGTATCCAGTTGGACTAGCCCAGTTAATAAATGTAAAATAAAATAAATAAATAAATAATGGGGTAATAGTTTCCAAAGTCAGTAAAGAAAAACATACGGTTTCGGTTAACATTCAGGCAATCAAATTGGTAAACTGTGTGTGTTTCGGCATCACCAGTGAATTTAATATCACTGGGAAAATTATTTCATACCTACAGTGTGAGAGCAAAAATACATTACTACCATTTCTGATGTTGGTTCTAAAGTGATTTAAGGCTGCATATGTAACTAATGTCTATATTACAAGCCATTTATAAGTTACAAGGGCTAAAAAGTGTGGGATATTCACAATGATCATAATCTGAGTAGAAGATGTATCATTTGAGTGAACACAAAATGCAGAACTTCAGCTTTTAGTAATGTGGATTAACAATATCCATAGGAAAGAACATGTTACTATGGCGTTTGTTTAGGACACAATCTCTGAACTATTCAGGAAATTATTCCATTTAGAAAGGGGACACAAGTCACGTCAGGGTGCAGATTCAATCACATTTATTCTAGACGTCACCTTGGCTTAAAATGTATGCTGCATTTTCTCTATTAATCTTCACAGCATACAATTATTCATTACACTATTTCATGTCACTGTGTATGCCTGTACCAGTATATATCCCAACTAAGAACTTATAGGCTGCTAGAAGGGTCAAGCCAATTTTTCTGACAGAATAACATGCACCACTGAACTTAGCGCTTAGTCATAACTGCTAGCACACAAACATGCTGGTAATATACTTGTGAGAGAAACTGAGATGTTGTGAGATGACTATAGGCCAGTATGACTTTTATTAATGGCATTTGCATATTATGCATATTACCAAGTATGCTCTAGGATCGCTCCTAGAAAATACAACTATGTCTAGTGGATTTTAAATGCTTAGCAAATAGCATTTATTTTACAGTGCCACAAGTGTTTAACTGAAATTCCTTTGACCCCCATAATCTCTGACATGGAAGAAGGTTAGAATATGCTATTCAGTGGAGAACCCTGTCCTGCTCCGAGACTGTATATTCAATTTGTAACATTCGGAAACAGTGTGAACTAAGGTCCATGCCTCAAAGTCACTCTAAACTTACAGACTTTTGAAAAAAAATGTTGCAGCAACTGCTCTAAGAATATGCCCTTACTCTGTACTTGCAGTCCTTTTGTCATGGTGTTCATAACAAAAAGCAATACAATAAACCATTTAGCTAATACTTGCTTCGATATAGGTCTGCCTTTTTTTTACCTGGCATAAGGTAGACAAAGATCATGTTAGTTAGTCTAAATTCATGTGCCCTCTCAAAACAATACTTTACCTGTATGTGCTTATCCATCTTGTGAAACATCTAACCTCCTCTGTTCTACAATCTTGGACAGAATGCTAGTAAGAGAATGGTTTGACTTAATCTTGTACACTAAATCTTGCAACTCAGCCATTCCATTAACAAGGCTTCTAAAAACTTTCAGAGCTGCTGAAGGAATTGTTTCAAAAGGAGCCAAGTTCAGCTTTTCCACCACATCATTCAAATCACAAGCAGGAAGGATTGGCATCTTGAGTGGCATAAGAGGTAGGACCCCTGTTATGACCTGCTTAACAATACAGTGGGAAGACAAAGAAGGATCCATACAAAGAAATGCTACAAATGGTTAACAAATGCAATTAACTGATGCATAAGAAAACCATTATTGAAAAAATGTGCACTACTTGTGCTAGGAAGTGATACCTAAAAACGATGACCGTCCATTAAGGTAGCTTTTAAGATTTTCCTGACCTGGGTGTACCAGTGAGCTCTTTTGCAATGTCAGATGTGTGCAGAGGTTTGAAATGGCTCATCTTAGCACAACTATACTACCTGGAATTGCCAAGTTGGTTTTGACAAAAACTAGGACTACTACTGAGTCATGCCTTCTCCTTCTCACTTTTAGAATAACTTTTAGGAGGAGAGGGAATGCATACAGCAGAATCTCTCCCCATGGAACAGAGGATGCATTCACTACCCAGGCTTTTTTGCCTAGGTATGTAGTACAGAATTTCCCTGGTTGGCTGTTGACTTGTGAGGCAAACAAATCTGTTTATGAGACTCCCCGAGTACCCCAACTTTTGAAAGATGCCATTGTCCAGTTTCCACTTATGTAGGTTAAAGGAAGACTTGCTCATCTTGTCTGCTAGAAAATTCAGGCCTGATAAATATATGCGACATAGAAGTGGAATCCCTGCCTTATAGACAGTCTCTATGCAATCAAAGCAAAGCTAAGAATGCATGCATCCTTGCTAGTTGATATGTCACATACAAATGTCAAGATATGTCACAAGGTGCATTGTCTCTGGGCAGCATTTAGTTTAAACAATTGTAATGCATAAATCAGGGTAATTTATTTGCTTGTCCATCTATATACTGGACCACTTTATCAATTTAGGTGGCCACTATTGGCACATAACTCAAGTCTGAATTTCTATTATAGTGTAAGAACTATATGTGAACACATATGCTCTCCCTGGGTGTAGCTGCTCATGGACAACCAATAACATGAACTTCATTTTGACAAAAGAGGTAAGAATGCCACATTTTAGCAATGGGTGATGACATATCTGTACACTTTTGAGGTACCACTATATTTTTCTCATGTGAAGCCTGGCCCAAGGGAGTCATTAGAATAATGTACAACCATAAGCCAGTCTTACAGAAGACCTTTGCGCTCATGTGGGTCTTCTGCACTAGCTGGGCAAAGAATTGACTCAAACACAGATTCTTCCAATCAAGAAGGGACAGCCTGCTTGCTTTGGTATCAAGAATCACCCACAAGAATGTTACAATGGTTTCTGGTATCATGCTAAATTTCTGATGTTCAGGGATATGCCAAAGCTGGTCACACACTAAAATTTTGTAGAATCTCCTATGAAGCTCTTAGTGTAAGGACATTATGATTTGGCAGTCATCCAGACTGGGGTACATGTGAACTCCAGTTATAATAAATTGGGAAATATCAGCTTGTATCTACAGACTTCCTGTGAATGGGGATTTGTAGATAAATGCTCTTTATGCCCCAGGTCACCACTACTGCATCTGATATGAGTATGTAAAGGTATGTCTGCAAGGTTTCTAGTATGAACTTTCAGGTCTATACTACAATGACGAATGCTTAAATGTTCGAATCTGTAAAGGTCAACTTTAACAGATCGAACAGTTAAACGTTCAAAATTGTAAAATAATAAATTTACAAAAATAAATAAATAAAACTAAAGGGCTGCGTCCCCCACACCCCCGCTACTTAAATATACCAACTCCGAGATCACACTTCAGTGAACTACAGTGCGGAAATGGGAAATTTCCCATTCCCTACACTGTAGCGCGATCTTGGAGTTGGTATATTTAAATAGCGGGGGGTGTGGGAGTGCTTGCCCCCCTGCTTAAACCCTTTAGTTTTTTTTGTTTTTTTTTTTACTTCTGATTTTTTTTTTTAATTTTTTAAAGTAATTCGAATGCCTAATTGTTCGATCTCTAAAGGTCGACCTTTAGAGATTTGAACATTTAAGCATTCGTGGATCTAATATAGACCCAGACTTTCTATATGTTTAATCTAGGTACGTCCAGGACTGGCTTTCATTTTTGGAACTAGAAATAGTCCTGGGTTAAGAAATGCATTCCATGCTCCTGCTTCAGGACCCTTTTTATAGCTTCAGACAGCATCAGTTATCTGGTATGTAATTAGTGGAGCAAACCTGAAAATGGAAGCAGGGAACTGATTTATGCTTTTGTTACCAGTATCAATCATCTCTTTTACCTATCAGTTTGAGGTGTGGACAAATTAGTTTTTTCTGAAGTAGGAAAGTCACCCACTCATGATATGATGGAAGGGGGAGTGGTTAGAAGATTTTTAGTGGTGAATAGATTCCTCCTGTGTGGGAGAGACTGTTTTTATTACCTTATAACCTGTCTTACCATTTACCACCTCTCCACCTCCATTTCTTCTCTGCACTTAGTTCGCAGTGAAATGGCCACTGCTCCATTCAAAAAAGATGTTTAATGGCTTGCATAGTCTTATCTTTCTCCTTCAGGTTTTTAAATATTTTTTGGTAAAGTGCCCCAAATTTTCCTTATGCAAAGGGGTAACAGCTGCCCTTTAACATTGTGATACAGTGCCTACTCAGCCAGGCATACACATGAAGCAAGACACCTATGGCTGCCATGTTTATGCAGGTGTCTACATTACAGCAGTTGGTGTCTAACAGTTACTGTAGAGGATTAAAGCTTTGACTTGTGAATGCACTGCCTGTTACAAGGGTACAAGGTTTTGAATCTTTCCACCTTCATTTGCCTGTGTGTGGCCTTAAGCAAGTCACTTAACCAGACAGTCCTTTGAAGCAACTGGGAATTTGGGCTTGGCTCCTTAATGTTTTCCTGGATTGCCTAATAACTACCTATGAACCTACAATAATGTTCTTCCTTATTTTTAAGACACTTCTGTAAAGTCATTCTTCCAAGGTTTCATCTGCCAGTTTGTTTATTGGTTTCCATGCAGAAGCCCATAACCAGGTGAAGCAGTGTTCCTCCCTAACCCAATTCAAGTGCAACTTGGACAATTGGATGGGGAACCAGAAATTCATGCCTGGTTTGGCAGCACCCATGTCTCTAATGGACACAGGAAACCTGTAAAATGGTTCATCTCCCAGGCCCCTGCTTACACTTATCAAGGGTATCAGAACTTGTCAGAGATTTGGGCTGCATGGCTAGGCTTAAAAAGGTCCTTGTGGTCATTAGCCTAGTAAACACTTATGAACCTTTTCCACAGTCTTTACATCATCCCAAGCCAATGGATGTCCGAAGACTGACGTCTGGACATCACAGCAACTTCTTATAGTACCATTAGTGCAATCTTCAATAGTGAATGAGCAGTCTGATGCCTGAGGACAACACAACCTCCCCAGGTGCCTGGATTTAAGTGAGAAAGAGGGAAAAAAAACATAGGAGGCAGAGAGGGAATTAAGGAGATAAGAGGACTATCTACAGAGGAAAAAAACTTCACTATCCCCTGCACCCAACAAGGGAGAGATAAGTGGTCACCAGATAAGAGGGGCTGGGGGGGGGGTGAGAGTATGTACTATAACACTGACCTACTCGAACATCTACAAATATGCAAGTGGGACACAACTGTACTATGACCTTTGTAGCTTCTTAGGAGGACTCCCACAGTTAAAAGTTAGGTGGTGGGTCATCTGTATGACCTCAGGAAATAAGATTTTGCAGGATGGCAAAAATTAAAATCTGCTCTAGCCCTGGAGACATTGCCTAGATTACAATGTTTTGTAAAGGTGTGCATGGAGTTCCATGTGGCTACCTCTGTGATGGCCTGAGTGGGAACTTCTTTGAGAAAAGCAGTGGTAGTCTCCCTATGTCTGGTGGCGTGGGCTTTAATATGTCCAGGTAAATCCCTTCTATGGTGTGTGTAACAGAACTTAATACAGGTAGCTCTCCATTTAGAGATGTTTTGTTTGAAAACAAGCTTGCCATGTTTACTCTCTCTTGAAGCCACCAGCAACTGCTCTGCTCTATTAAGGCTTTCTGTCTTGTCTAGATAGTACCTGATGTGCCTGTGCACATCCAGGGAGTTGAGGACTTGCTCTGTCCTGTTCTTTGGTTAGAAGACCGGTAGGTGGATAGCCTGGTTAAAAGTAAGTTTTTATACCACCTTAGGCATAAAGGATGGGTTTGTTCTGAGGGTGATCTTATCCCTAGGGTATTTTTTATTTATTTATTTATTTTTTTACGCACGAGGGCTTGTATCTCAGAAACTCTCCTAATTAATGTAACAGCTATAAGGACGGTGGTCTTCCAGGTGGACATCTTTATCGAAGCAATGGCAGCAGGCTCAAAGGAAGGCAAGGTTAATTTTTCTAACACAAAATTTAGATCCCATTTCAGAATGAGGTTCCTTCAGGGTGATGTCAAACAAAATCACCCTTTTAAGGAAAAGTTTCATGTGCGGGTGTGACAAAGATGAAGCACTATGCAGACAAGCTGATATTGCAGATACATATACCCTGATGCTGAAATAGGAAAGCCCTAGTCTAAAGAGACTGGACAGGTAGATGTCAGCTTGAGCAGAGTTAATGTCATTGTTGTGACACCAAGAGAAAAATCTTTTCCATTTTGCCAGGTATGAGTTTCTGGTATTGGCTTTCCTGCTTATTTCAGAATGGAGAGAACATCCTTGAAATAGGATGCAATCCTTGGTGTCAAAACCCAATCCTCCCGGCAGTTAACTTGAAGGTGGCTAGTGGGGGTGGAAGACAGACCCTTTGACTTGGCTGAGCAGATCCATCTCCTGCAGTAGGGTGCTGAATCTCCTCTCGTTGAGGGTCAGGAGGAGTGAGAACCAGTCTGTCTCAGCCAGAAGAGCCACTAGGATCATACTGTTCCTGTCCTCCCTGATTTTTGTTAGTACTCTGGGAATCAGGGGTAAGGGTGGGAATACATACTGGAACCAGTTTATCCACATGAAGGAGAATGTATCTATTTTCCAAGCTCCTGCTGGTTGTTTTCTGGAGTGGAACTTCTGTAGTTGCCTGTTGTGGAGAGAGGCAAACAGGTTGCTGAGGGAATCCCCACTGTATAGTCAGATCCAAGAAGACCTCTCTTCTCAACATAAATTTTTGGGGTCTGGAAGGTCTGTGTTTAGAGAATCTGCTAGGGTATTGAGGATATGAGGGTTAACCCTATCTTTTGAGACAGCATCCCCATTTTTTTCTGGCAAAGCTGCACAGGGGTAAGACAAAGATCCTCCCTTGTTTATGTACCGCATAACTATGATCTTGTCTGTCCAGATCTGAAATGTCCCTGGGCTTTTAAGTTTTGTTGAAAGGTTTTTATGGGCAAGGTAGACTGCTAGTAACTCCTTTTGATTTATATGCAATTTCCTCTGCTGAAGGGACCAAATGCCATGTACCTTCAAAGGACTTAAGTGAGCAACCTGAGCTATGTTTGAGGTGTCTGTGGTAATGGTCTTGTCTGCTCCCAGCAAACTGACACTTGCCCTAGGTTTCTTTGTATGGTGTGATCTACCACAGGAGTTCCTTTTTCAGGCATGGAAAGAGGGGCAGTATGGTTTCCAGGGGTTGGTAATGTTGTTTCTAAACATTTTTTTCAGAAACCAGTGAACATTCCTCGTGTGCAATTTTGCAAGTGAGATCATGAGAATGTAGGATGCCATGTACCTCGAGGAATTCTCTTGCAGTGATGAGCTGCCTTGAAAGCAGACTGGTCAGGCAGCCTGTCAAGAAAGTGATCTTGTATTAGGGAAGGTCTTCAGTTGAACAGAGATTATAAAGGCTCCCAAAAACAAGCCAATTTTGAAGATTTAAGGTAAAATCTACATTCTGAAAACAGTCTATTGTGATCTGTAATGTGATTAGGGTCTCTGAAGTGAACCTTCCCTGAATGAGACAGTCATCTAAGTGTAGGTAAACATGAACCCCTAGAGTTCTGCAATGTGCTATCAGAGGAGCTAGGTATTTTGTGAAAACTATGGGAGCAGCAGATAGCCCCCACATTGCCTCCCTACTGGAGAAGAAAGTAGCAGTCCACAAAAATCACGAAAAACTGATAGCCAAAGAAAAGTCATAAAGATGACAGAGTGGACTATTGAGAATAAGAAAGAATGAAATTATGTATTGTTACTAATATGCAAAAAGCCCAGAATTTCCAGATACAAGATATACAAAAAGATTAAGACAGAAATTAGAGGACAGAAAAATACTTCCACAAGAAAAACTGTCAGAAGCCTCAAACAAAAATGTGTGTTCATTAATACAACAGATTTGTGAAAAACATTATATAAATCAAGAAACTTTGATCTGTTTGGAAAAAGAAGCATCTGAGGAAGTGCGAAAATATAAACGACAAAACATAGAGATTTTTGAAAAGTATAAAAAAAGAAATATGGACATGGGAACGAATTTGGTATGGTGCAACATTTATGCAAAGTTGAAAGCCAAATTAATCAATACAAAAAAGGCAGCCCCAAAGATATTCAAAGAGAAATACAGGCAAAAACATCCAGATATGGAAAATTTCACAATAAAGAAAATAATATCACTAAGAGGGAATGTAGAAAAGAAGCTTAGCTGTTGTTTGTCTTTCGGCTTTTCCCGGTTAGGGGTCGCCACAGCGGAACTCCAGTCTGCTAATGACTGGCAGTAGATTTTTACAGTGCCGAGTTGCCAGCTCGACGCCCAACCTTCAATGAAGGCATGTCCATTCACGCATGTCTTTTGGAACGTCACTTGACCGCGGGGAGGACATGCAGACTCCACACAGAAGGCACTCCCTGCACTCCGGCCGAAAATCGAATGGGAGAACCTCTTGCTGTGAGGCAACAACGCTACCGCTGCACCACCGCTGATCTTCTGTAGAAAAGAAGCTTAGTAAAGAAGTTAAAAAAATAGAAGCTGAAGTTACGGAATGCATGCAAAGTGAAGGATTTGGTACAGAAGGTATAACACAGGTTATATCACAGCATGATGGAAGGAGTCCCCAAAGTAAGGAGAAACAGGAAAATCAGCAGACATCTGAAAAATAAATATGGACATGGGAAAGAAAAAGATTTAATATGGTGTAATATTTATGCAAAGGAGAAAGCAAAATTAATCAATACAAAAGGAGCAGCACCAAAGATATTTGAAGAGAAATAAAGGCAAAGGAATCTGGACAAGCAAAACTTTACAATACAAAAAGTAAGACTGAGGAAAAGCAGAAAAGATTAGTAATGAAGAAATTAAAGAAATAGAAACTGAGTCTATGGAGTACCTGCGAAGTGAAGGATTCAGTGCAGAAAATCTAACTCAGAAAGCACCTCAGCAGGACAGAGCAACAGTCATCCAAACTAAGGAGAAACCAGTGGAACAGGAAGCACCCAGTCAGTTGCCATATGAAGATATTTTGGAGCCTTCCACAGGAAACCAGTATAAACGTTCACTTGAAGTTGAACAGCATGGGAAGGAACAGGAAACTGTGGCAACTCTGGCACAGTCAATGTTGAGGAGTGAAAGGTCAGTGAGTCTCCATATAACAGAGCAACAGATGACAGGCTGAAACTGGAGAGAATGTGCCAAAGGAAGATGCTACAGAAATTTCTACAGAATGCCCGCAGGAAATGCAGTGCAGAAAACATTCCCTCAGTTTACAAAAAAATGATCTAACAGAAAACTTGCTTGATTTAAGAGAGACAGACATATTAAGATCAATGAAAGAAATAGACTGAAGAAGGTCAATAAAACTCAAAAAGTCAGAAGTTTGATAAAACAAATGAACACAGTAATTATGACTGTCCATAGAGATCCATGCGGTGCAACAGAAGTAAACAGGATATATTACTGTGCAGCTAAATTAATAACAGATAAAATTCTACCACAAGAGCACAGGGTAGTAAGGGAAAGGAATGGGAGAAATCGAATACAATCATGGAAGTATCAGATAGAGAAAATAATCCCCAAGATTCAGCAATTCTGTACAGTGTGCAGGAATAGTGCAAGAGCTGCTGCACGCAATATGGCCAACGAGCGATCCAGAAATGAGCTCCCAAGATGTGCATAAGCGCTCCAACACTATTCCTGCACGGACACAGCGCCTGTATGCTAATTACCCCATTTGCAGATGAAAACCATGCAAATGAGGTGAATTAGCGATCCAGGAAGCAGGCAGGTGTCTGTGCAGGAATAGTGTAACCTGCAGAAATGTATTCGGCTAGCAACCGAATACATTTCTGCAAATTATAAAACGGAGGCATGACAGCGCCAAAGAAAGCATGTATTCAATATTGTAGGCATGCCAATGGCCATTGGCATGGTAAACAGTTGCACAATTATAACAAATAACTTTTATTTATTTTTGGCCAATTTCGGCCATTTAAGCGTAGGGCAGTGGTGCACAAACGGGATCGTCTCGAAAAAAAAAAAAAAAAAAAAAAAAAGCTGGAAATAAGCTTTTAAACCAAAATCAGCATTCTGCCATAATAGTCAATGGCATGCAGAAGACAACAATACCATTAAACAGTGGTTGCCAAGGGGGAAGGCTGAGTGCCAGTCTTGTAACCATGCATTAGCAGTCAGTTTTATGCAAATGAGGGAATTGATAATGAGTCACAGATTTCCCCTCAGTGTTAGCTAGCACCCAACCGAGTAAGTGCAGCAACACCATAGTGCAAGCCTAAGAGGTAGATGACCTCATAAGGGGGAGTGTCACGCATGCTGTAAGCTTACTGGAGCTCTGTGGTCTGTGTTTGCCCTTAGCTAAGCACAGCTAAGGAAGGTGGTATGTCTGAGGCTGCCTAGCAGTGTTTACATTGCCTAAACTGGTGTGCGCACAGCACGCCGGGTTTTAAACAAAAAAAATAATGGAAATTGCAGCTCTGTTCACATCTGAGCACTGGGTATGTGCGGTGCAGTGCACTTCGGGGCTTAAATGGGAAGGCAATGGGAAGGGAAAACAGCAGTAGAAGGCAATCAAGGAGAACTGGCATAGCTGGCAAGTGAAATGTATCAGATGAAATGTATCAGAATCAGTCAATTAAACAAGCAGCAGCCCAGCACACTACTATAAACTATGCAAACACCTTTCACTATGGTTTTTCCCACAAACTCCATACCACCAGTGTACAGACGGGGACATTTTACCTGACAAAACTAACAAAATGATAGGGGATATTATCACTCTCATACATCAATATGTGGGCTGAGGGTGGTGAGGATGTGAATGATGATGACCAAACCCACAGTGAGGAGAAGGAGAAGAGTGTACAGACCCAGGGTAACCTACCAGGGGCTACATGAGCTGGAGATAGTGGAGTGCTATAGGGTGGACAGGGACATCCTACAGTAAACTGTTGAGCTGTGCCGGCCACGCCTCACACACACAACCAACAGAGGGGAACCCATCCCAGTAGATAGCAAGGTATGTGTAGGCTTAAGAATACTAGCCACAGGTACCCTTCAAAGGCCAACTGGGGATATCATGGAGATCTCACAGGCATCAGCATCCAGGGTACTCCACCAGTTCCTGGATGCCATGTCAGCACATGCCAGTGAGCACATATATTTCCTCAAAACCAGTGAGGAGTTAGCCAGCAATATGCATCTCTTTCACCAAATAGCAGAATACCATGAGGTAGTGGGTGCTATAGACTGCACACACATACACATCAAAGCACCACCCGGAGAGTGGGGTAGCGTCTACATAAACAGCAAGGGCTTCCCCTCCATCAACTGCCAGGTCATGTGCAATGCCCAGGGCATTATAACAAATGTGTGTGCTGGCAACCCTGGAAGCTATGGCGACTCCCACATCTGGCATATGACACAACTGTACCAGAGATTTGCCAGTGGGGACATCCCATATGGCCACCTAGTGGGGGGTGCTGGTTACGCACTGGAGCTGTGGCTGATGACACCCATCAGAAATGAACACACACCCGAACAAGAACTCCATAATGAGGCATATGCACAAACGAGAATCATAATAGAGTGTGTGTTTGGGATGTTATGGTCATGGTTCCGGTGCCTGGACATATCCGGTGGAGCCTTGCAGTACTCTCCAGCTACATGTACACAAATTTTCATTGTATGTGCCATGATACACAATATGATCCTGTGGAAACAGCTGCAGCAGGAACAGCACAAGGCAGGGCCACAAAGCCCCCCACTATTGCCAAGGCCAGCACAGGCACAGAGTGACATGGAGGAGGAAAACCTGAGCCTGCCCATGTAGGCAGAAGTAGGTGTGCCCAGTATGCCCAGGCTTTGGCAAAGAGGCAACGCATAGCACATACATTGACAAGGTAGGAACCCAGGAAATGACACCTCTCTCTGACTCGCACATACAGTAAAAGGAGATGCCAAACATGACACTACCTGTGCTTTACCATGTATAGGGAGTATACTATGTGCATCCGACATAGTCAGCTCTCCAGCACCATCCTCAATACTGGCACAGCCACAAGTAACTCACTATTCCTATCAATTGCTGAATGGAGTGGTATGTTCTGCTAGTTGTAGCCATGGTATGGATGTGAGCATGCAAGGGAATTGGGTGGCAGAATGGGATAGCAGCAGACAGTGGACACCTATATGGGTAGCATGGAATCCATAACAAATACTGGTGTCAACAAAGTAGGCAGTACTAGCAAGGTGACAAATCCCACTGCAGTACATGTGGTGGCCCAAATGTGTGTCCATAGGACACACACATGCATATCAGTGAGGTTCACATACACAACAACAGCCTCAGCCAGCAGGACAGATGTACATGACCATAAAGAAAGGCTATGCTAAGGTCTCCAATTAATGGCAATAGATAACAGCCCCCATCCAGACCTACACAGACAGACTACAGCAGGTCAGGCAGCTGTATGTTAGTTCTCCAGGGTATGAAGTCTGAAACTGTAATGTAGGTCAATAAAACCTAAGACCTGTACTCTACTGATATGCCTCTAGTCTGCATGAGAGGTCAGAATACAAAACAAAATGGAAGCCAACACAGTAACTGAAAATACCAGTACAGAAATAACAAAAGCTTACAGTTGTCAGATGTGCCCCCCCCCCCACACACACACACACAATCCTATGTAGAAATGCAGTAACATGTTAACATGTACAACTGGGGTTAACAACAGTGGAACACAGATTACCTGAGCTGGCCCAATTTACAGGACAGATTGTTGCATGTGTACAATATATGCAGGGCTCTGTGTGTTAGGTTGTTGTGTGTTGTACATTGTGTGGACATGGTCAGCATGGAGGGTTGTGTCCCGGTGGCCTATGGCCACTACTGTCGATGACAACCACAATGCATCCCAACAAGACCTAATTCAGCAGTCATCCATACTCATTGTTCAGATGTCAGTATCTGTCACCATCTGAAAGATGGATATGCCATGACTGTGGGCCCAAACATACACACAGTACACAGGTGGAAGCACCCTAGACAAAGTACATAAAATGTAACTGCCAACTGCACACACCTTTGCAATTGCACATACAGGTTAGTAGCACATTAATTGTCTGTGTAGTATGGAATACTGATGTATTCTGGCCAATCACTGGCAGACCACAAAAGGCACAGTTATGAAGTAATGAGAGACTCCCTATGTCCCCGCACAAGGCAGTATAATGGGAATGTCCCAGGTATATCTGTGAGCCAGCTGCAGGAAGCCTCCATATCACACATGCACTCAGCTCACTCCACCATCAGCCACAAGTTTATCACAGGTCATATCCCTGCAGTTGGGAATGAGTACAGCATGACCCCCACTTCTGTATGGGAATACCCACAGAATGCAGCATGCTGAAGAGGTGTCCTATGCAGGTGTGTCCACTCCCTAGCTATAAGCAACACCCTGCCGGCATCCAGACCAATGGATTAATATGGACAGGAAATATTGCCATTAACACTTCGCACAATTACCCTATAACCCCAGGGGAATCCAGTGGCTCGCAGCCTGAGACTGTAAGAGTGACAGAATGCACTGGCCTGCATCACTACCAAATGCCCTATAGTCCTCTGTCAAAGGCCTGTGCCTCACCCGTACTTCCAATGTATGTTATCTCATGGGGTCCCAAACAACAACATAACACAGTCCACAGAACACAAATGCAAGACCATGTCAACAAATCCCAGTAGCATGCCCACCATGTCCTACTGCATGAACTGTGGACCAACCCCTAAATAACTCTGGGATGAAGTGACAACTATAGGGATACTTCACAAACATCACTCGCATAATGTTAGGAAAAGGACAGATCAACAGAGTGGGGGGGGGGGGTGTAGAAGCATGGACGCCATGGAGTGTGTGAAGTCTGAAACTCTGATGTGTGTCCATACTACCCCTGCCTGCAAACCCAGTAATGGGTGGCTACAAGCCTGCTCGTAAACCACAATGGGAAGGGGAACTGACCAGATATATGAGCCCTGCCTCTGGGTAACCTGGGTGAATCTGTACAGCTGAGAGGTAGTTAGTGCCACAGCCGGATATGGCCATTCTGTTATGTCAATAGATGTACAAGCAGGGGATCCTCAACCACCAAAGTACCAAGGTGCTGGACCATTTACACAGATCCATCAGCAAATGTCTACAGCTACCCCTCCAGAATGGCATGATTGTGCAAGAATATGTAGGCTGCAGACCACAATACTGGACACAGCTTCATTCATGTTGTATTTCACAGGAAATAACTGTGAGCAAATAAGTACATCTGTTGGTAGTTGGTGATATAATACATCACTGAGTAAAACAGTACATGTCTGAATATCTCTGCTAACACCAACCATGTAACACAAGCAACGCAGACAGCAACAGTTACAGCATCCCACTATCTGTCGCCCATTGTGACTCCATATTGTCAACCTATCTACAGATATCCTGCAGAAACAGGTTGTTAGCTGTAGGTGTAGAACACAAAATCCTGAACTGGAGTACAACCTACCTGGAATGGATTCACACACTCAATACAAAGAAGTTATGTACTCACCATAACGTTCCATGTGAGTTGTTCCATCTTGCCTGCATTCATCACTGATGGGTTCCAGAGCTGATCCTCCGCTCTGACACGGCCGACTAGCAAGCTCAAAGTTCTCCAGCAGCTCGAGATCCCACCCCTTATCCCATAATGCACTGCTGGAATTACCTCAGATCTTGTTTACTGCGTACCATATAATAGTACAATAATTATTCTGCCTAGGATGAATACACATTGAAAAACCAGGATGAAGACAGCCTCCAGGTCAACTGTCAGCCAGGAGGGGTAAGGAGGGAGGGACGTGAGAATGAAGGTGAGATGGAACAACTCATATGGAACGTTATGGTGAGTACATAGCTTCTTTATGTGAACGTGTTAAATCTCGCCGTTCATTCATCACTGATGGGTACCGTGCCTAGCACCCTGATTTTGGGTGGCTCACGGAAGTACACTCTTCAGAACCGTAGAACCAAATGAAGCCCTGTCCCTGGAGGCCTTATCCCCTTTGTAATGAGTTATAAAAAGTGTGAGGTTTAGACCATGTGGCTGTTGCACAGATATTATCCAAAGGCAATTTGGCTTGAAAGGCTGACGAGGTAGAAACTACTCTGGTTGAATGAGCCTTTACCTTACTAGACAAGGGCATATATTATGACAAGCATATGTATAGTTGATACAATCCGACAGCCACTTAGGGTTGTTTTAGCAACTGGTTTACCTTTCCTGTTCTCAGAAAAAGAGACAAAGAGCTGATCTGATTTCTTAATGTCTTTTGTTCTGTCCAAATAAAATCTAAGTTGTCTATTAACATCGAGTTTATGCAACATATATTCCAATTTGTTGGTATGATTGGGGAAGAAAACGGGCAACTCAAACACTTGACTAATGTTAACCTCAGAACATACTTCAGGCAGAAAGGATGGATTTGTCCTGAGAGATACCCTGTCAGTATGGAAGACCATGTAAGGGGGCTTGATGGAAAAGGCTTGGAGCTCTGACACTATACGGGCTGAAGTGATGGCTACTAAGATGATAGTTTTCCACGACAAGAACTTTAGTTCACAAGACAATGCAGGCTCAAAAGGAGGAAGAATGATACGAGAACATAAAATTCAAATTCCAGGGGGAATAAGGTGTCTTCACTGGAGGCCTTATGTGAAAAGAACCTTTTAGGAAAGCCGTAGACAATTGGTGAGCCATAATATTCAAACCATCGATTCCTAGATGGAAATTAGATATAGCAGCTAATTGTACTCGCACCATAGCTGCCGCTGCTCCTTTGTTGAAGATTTCTGTCAGGAATTGTAAGAAAGAAGACAATGGCACTTGATAAGGGTCAATGTTGTGGAAAGAAGCCCAAATTGAAAATCTCTTCCACTTACTACGATACAATTTTCTGGTGGAAGGTTTATGGGAAGCCAACAAAATCTGACTAGTGTCATGGGAAAGATTATAGAGCCTGGCTATGTGGGGAATTGGAGCAGCCAAGCGGTTAGCTTCAGTGTCTAAAATCATGGGTGAAGATCCCCTGATGGATGTGTCAACAAGTCCAGAACTGGGTCCAGGATCCATGGATCTTCCAGAATATGATGGTAAAGAAACGGGAACCAAATCTGCCGAGGCAATGAGGGGCTATAAGGATGATTGTCCGTCCCAGCGACTTTGCTTTCTGTAAGAATTTGGATATCAGGGAAATTGGTGGAAATGCCTAGAGGAGACCCGGGGGTCAATCGTGGACAATAGCATCCCCCGAGGAGTGACCTGGCGTGGGAATCAGGGCAAAATAGCTTCTGCATTTATTGTTGATATGACTGGCGAACAGGTCGCAGGAAGGCTGGCCTCATTTGCAGAAGATCCTGTCCGCAATCTCTTGTTTGAGGGACCATTCGTGGGGCAAGATTGCTCTGCTCAGTCTGTCCGCTATGAAGTTAGATTTGCCCGGGATGTGCGTTGCCAACAGAAAGCGCTGGGATGACAGTGCCCACTGCCATACTCTGAGGGCTTCTCGGCAAAGGGGATATGACTTGGTCCCGCCTTGTTTGTTCAGATACCAGACCACTGACATATTGCCTATCTGTATTGCAATTGTCCCTAGAGGAAGAGAGTCCTGAAAGTATTGCAATGCTAGAAGTACTGCTCTCATCTCCAGGACATTGATATGCAGATGTGATTCTTGATCTATCCATGTGCCTTGGGCAGTCTTTCCCTGGAAAAAGCCCCCCCCCCCCTATCAGGGAAGCGTCCGCGGTCACAGTGGCAAATGGAGGGGGAAGCATGAAAGGATGTCCTATTGTGACATGAAGAGACGTCAACCACCACTGAATATCCTTCTTGCAGGAATTTGTTATCAGGATCATGTGACTCATTGGAAGTTCTTGGTAAGACCATTGCGTGAATAGAAGCCATTGAAGGATTTTCATATGCATCCCTGCTAACGGGATTGCTAGAATAGCTGCCGCCATCAATCCTAGAACTTTCAATACCTCTGCTGCTGGTGCTCTATTCTTTGATATTAAGGACATTATATGTTGGCGAAGAATAGAGATTCTTTCTGGTGGAAGGTGGAGAGTGGTGGTTGATGTGTCTAATTCTTTCCCTATGAAAACAATATGCTGCGATCGCAACAAGGCAGACTTTTCAAGGTTGACTGTAATGCCTAGTTGATCGAAGAGTGTCAGAGTAGCCTCTCTAGCTTGAAGAAGTTGATGCCTGGTGGTGGAGGTAAGGAGCCAATCGTTTAGATACGGCATCACCTGGAATCCTAGACACCTCAGGTGAGCCATGAATACTGCCATGCACTTGATGAACATTCTGGGGGCTTTAGTGAGACCAAAGGGCAGAGCTCGGAATTGATAATGATTGGCTCCTGATCTCTGGATGGTCTGGCCATCTTTATGTGGTAGTACGGATCCTTGACATCGATCGAGCACATCCAATTGTCCTTCCCCAAGAACGGCAGTATGGACTGCAGCGTGACCATTTGGAACTTCTTTTTTCTCACAAATTGGTTGAGTCTGCTGAGATCCAAAATGGGTCTCCAGTCCCCTGTTTTCTTTGGAACCAGAAAGAACCTTGAGTAAGTTCCGAATCCTGTCTGGTCTGCTGGGACTGGCTGGATGACTTTTTTCTAGCAATCGGCATACCTCTATTGCTGCTTGTCCCATGTGACTAGGTGGAATGTCCGGGATTTTTTTGATGGGAAGAGGCTGGGTGGAGAACGGTATGAAATACCGTCTGGAAATGATACTTTGTACCCAACTGTCATTTGTTATATTTAGCCAGGCTTTGTGGTACAATGATAAGTGACCCCCAACTGCCTCCAGAGTAGGACAGCTGGGCCTCCCTTCAGGAGCGCTGGTAGGACTGACCAGAGAAGCGATCTCAGTCACCCTGGTGTTGCGGACCCCCTCTGCCGTGAGGGGGATGTTTTCCATTGAAACCCCCTCCTCTGCCTCTGGAGGGGGGATCTCCATGTGTGTCTTGAAAGGCTCCTTGGGCTTTCCGGAACCACATCTTTCCTTCCCTCTGACCTTTGGGAAAGGGTAGAGTGGGGGTGGAAAAATGGACTCAGACGGTAGACAGTCTTTCCTTCTTGCTCACACCTGGTCAAAGTCTCCTTCACCTTTGGCCCAAACAAAGATGAGCCATCAAATGGGGTATTAGTAAAAGAAGACTTGAAGGGTTCCGAGAAGGAACAGAGTCTCATCCAGGCATGCCTACGGAGAGTGATTCCTGTACCTGTGGCTCTACTCGAACCATCAGCTGCGTATGATATGAGAAGCATGGACGAGTTGACTATCGAATTGAGGGTAGAGTGGTAACCTTATCGGATACACTCAAAGCTACAGCACCCTGAAGATATCTCCCAACTCCTTAAGGAGATCTCTCTGCAGATTGGTAAAATGTGCCAAGTAGTTCAGTGACCTGAGTGAGAAAGTCGCTGAACTGAACATGCGTTTCCCATATCTATCCATGATCCTAGATTCTCTGTTAGGAGGATGGATAGATGAAGGAAATCTCAGACATTTCCTTTTTGGTGGCTGCCGCCACCACCATGACATCAACAGGGACTCCCTTGGTCAAAAAGGACTTATCCACAGGGGCTGAAATAAACTTATTAGGCCTCCTAGGAACAGGTTCCATAGATTCTGGAGACTCACACGCCCTACAAGAGACCAAATCCATAAGCTCATCGTAGGGTGGAGATACCCAAGAGGTGGAAGGTTTAGACCCAAATGCCTTCAGGAGAACCGACTCGTCCTCAGTAAGGCTCTTGGACTGCCAATCACCCCTCTGCCTAAGGATTTCAAGAATTTCCGCAAAGGAGATGTCCTCAGAGGGGGATCTGGGGGACCCTTCTGATTCATCCAGGTCAGTGTCCGATATGATAGACTCCTGGGGGGAGTCCAAATGCCTCCTCTTGCATAATCTCTTCCTGGGAACCTCTTCAGAGGGAACTTCTGGAGAGGTCTCAGAAGAGCAGGGAGCACCCTGTGGGGCTACCTGAGGCTCTGGGTCGCTACGCTTGGGATGACCAGAGGAAACAGAAACAGACACAGGCATTTTAGGGGAAGAAGAGGCCAGACCTTGAGATGAGGAAGTCTTGGGAGACAACACTCACCTCATGACATCGAATGCACCTCGGCTCCGATGAGAAGGAGTCGATGGCTCCGATGGAACCGCTATCTCCTTCCGCACCGAAGCAGTGGGCTCCGAGCCCAAGGTAGGATCCGAGCTCACCCGAGCCGAGGCCCCGAGAGTAAGAGTCGGCACCGACAAGTCTGTGCGGCTATCTTCCCTGGACCCGACCGAAGAGTGTCGGCTACTAGAGTCCCCGGTCGGCACCAAGTACACCCGAGCAGATGGAGCTGACGACACTGGAGCAGGTGTCAGCTCCAAGGGATCCACAATCATCAGGTTGGCCTCCTCCGGCTCCGAAGGTCCGGTATGGCTTGGAGGAGGAGCAGACAATTCAAAGGTAGTGGTCTTCGGCTCCGACGGTTGTGTCTGAGCAGACAGCAATTTAACTAAGCCTGGTGCCTTTAAGAGTTTCTGAACCAGCTGGTCCATATCCAGATCAGATAGGGTGACAGAGGACCTGGAAGAGACGACAGATGGAGCCGACTGGAGCAATATGGATGGAGTTTTTTTCGACAACCGTTTCCAAAGCCGTGTCCCGGTTCCGAAAAGAGCAGACTGTCGGCTCCGAAGGCAGTGGAGCCGAAGTCACCACACTCTCTGACCTCTTTCCTTTTCTGGATCTACAATCAGTGGAAGACTTAAAAGATTTAGATGATTTACTGGCTCCATCCTGGTCAGACAATGCCTCAGAAAAGGGGTGTTTCATGATACCCCTATCAATCAATTTCCTCTTCCTTTCAGCTAACACTCTTGTGGAAAAGGAATGGCATATGCTGCAAGGCTCTTGCAGATGTACCTCACCCAAGCAGTAAACACACTGCACATGGGCATCTGTGACAGACATTTTCTGCCCTCAGTCTGGGCATTTTTTTAAATCCAGACTTTGGATGTTTGTCTTTTTCTTAAAACATTACACAACTCAAACACACTGTTTAACTATGAGCTGTTTTGAACTAAGTAACTCACACAAACACACACAAAGCCCAAAAGAGGCACTGACAACTAAATAATTAGAAACAGTAATAAGAGATCCAAAACAATAGTCCTAAAAGGGATCACTGACTAATCACTAATCCTATGGCCAAAAGGTTGAAGGCAAGATAGATAATACTGAGGGAAGGGGTATAAACAGAGAAAAACTGCTATCTAATAGCTAGTATAGCTGCTACTAAGAATAGAACAAAGATATATAAAAAGGAAAAAATATAACTTGCTTAAAGTTGAAAAACTCCCAATAAAGTCTCGAACCAAGCTGGAAACCAAGAGATCCGTGCCGCGGCAAACTAGGTCTGAGGTAATTTCAGCAGTGCATTATGGGATAAGGGGTGGGGTCTACAGCTGCTGGAGAACTTTGAGCTTGCTAGTTGGTTGTGTTGGAGCTGAGGATCGGCTCTGAACCCATCAGTGATAAATGAACGGCGAGATTGAACAACTTCACATAGAAGGTTATACTGGGCATGCTCCTACACTTAGAGAAATGACGCCCTTGTCTGACAACAGTGGACTATACATATCTGTCAGTTGCAGATGTCTGTGCACACACACCATTCATGATCTGCACACACATTGGATAGGAATACTTACACATATCCAAGGCCAACATACTATAACAGGTCAAACATACACAGAGATGTGGGAAAGAGAGAGGCAGACAATGACAAAGAGATTGCCATCATGAGTCCTGTCCCACCCACCAAACATCCAATTGGCCAATATCACATGATGTGCCAATGTCAATCACTGTAGACATTTGCTTTTGGTAGTCCTCAGCGCTATAGTGTCTGTGGTGCTTGTGATAACTGTGTAACACGATAGAATAAATGAGTATTCATCTAGCATTTGTATACCCAGTCCTGTCAAATGTAAAGTTGTGTATGACTGAGTGCTGTGTGTGTGTGTTCCCAGAGGAATGGTTTATGGCCCATTCACACACACTGCACTTCCCACAGATCATGTTAGCACTCATGCTGATGTCAGTCACCTTGAAATAACCCTATGGCAATTATCAGCCCCATAATCTCTGTGGTGCATGCGATAACTGCGTAATGCTACAGTGTAACATACTAATTAGGTAGACGTTCTAATCGCAGACATGGCAACTGTGAAACTCTGCATGTGTGTGCGCATATGTGTATGTGTGTGTGTATAGGTCCACTTTTAAATGCCGAAATCTCGAGTTTTAAAAAAACGAACCCAAAACATTGAGATTTCAGTACCTCGACATTTAAAAGTGTGAAAAAAAAAAAGACAGACACCTAAAATAAAGTATTTGCAGGGAGGCAAGCCCCCCTGCACCCCCTACACCCCCTACTTAAATATACTAACTCTGAGATCACACTACAGTGAAGAGAACGGTAATGCTCCTGTTGCACTTACTGTTCTCTTCAATGTAGCATGATCTCGGAGTTGATATATTTAAGTAGGGGGTGTGTGGGAGTTGCAGGGGGGCTTGCCCCCCTGCAAACATTTTATTTTAGTTCATTTGTGCTTTTTTTTTCACTTTTAAATGTCGAGATACTGAAATCTCAGTGTTTTGGGTTTGCTTTTTTAAAACTCGAGATTTCAGCATTTAAAACTGGATCCGTGTATGTATGTATGTAGACAGTAATGATTTTGAGGCCATTCACAGTCACTACACCTCCCATTGCCCTACTTTAGCAAGCCTGCTGATGTCAGTCATGTTGAAATACCCCTTTGGACGAAGGCCAGCCCTATAAGCTCCATGGTACGTGCCATAAATGCAGAACAATGTAGTAGCATAACTACACAGGTATGGGTTTGAATCTCATCTGTGGCAAGTGTTTGTGTGTTTACATATGTACGTGTGTACCTCAAAGATTTTGGCCCCATTTACAGCCAGTACACATCTCAGAGCCTGACTTTAGTAGTCCTGCAGGTATAATCCACCTTACAAGTACCTGTTGCCAACCCTAAACCATGTCAAGTCAGTGGTGCATGTGTTAAATGCGTAACATAATGGTCCATAAATATTGTTAGATAGAGGTTTGAACCTCACCCCTGGCAAATGTAAATGTGTGATTAGGGTAAAATAATTTTTTGGATCTGTCACCCAATACATCACCCAACGCCAGTATTTACAAGGGCTGGTGACGTTCCTCACTTTAGAAGTACCTTGGGACAACATCCATCCAATAAGCTCCGTGACACTTTTGATAAATGCGGTACACTGTAGTAGCAATACATAGCTAGGTAGGGGTTAGAATCTCAGTACGGGCAAGTGTGTGTGTGTGTGTGTGTGTGTGTGTGTGTGTGTGTGTGTGTGTGTGTGTCATCAGCATCCTGTGTGGAGGTTGCTGTGATTGTGTAATAACAGGATGCATTGTGGGGCGGGTTTTGCTAAATTATTACATTGAGGGCCTACTATATGTCACAATATCCACCTTACAAGGACAACAGATGTCAAACACCAGAGAGGCAGGTGTAAACAATCCATAGCCCTACATGTGACATTATGGATCGGCGAACAATTGAGGCAGCCCTTGTATTACTCAGAGAACACTCTCCACCCATGTCTCATACACAAACACACTTGGCTAGGCAACAACCACTATTATTGGTAGTTCCCAGCATATTGCCTCACAGATAGTAACCATAGTGTGATTGCAGTGGACTACAAGCCTGTTGATCACAACAGTGTCACTGATATCAGAAAGTACTGTGGATGTGTAACATCTCCTGACTGTGTGTTATCCAGCAAGTAAAAGGACATGGCACCCTGTTCCATCCCTACAGTAGGCAAATAAATGCTTACAGTGGTCCTTTTGCTATGTTCCCCACTGGACGCCTGCAACAACTGTAGAGTCTGCAAATTTAACCCACAAAGGGAATACCATGCCATATACACATGCCCTGTATGGACAGACTCCACTGAATACCTGTATCATGCTGTCAATGTAGGTGCAAACACGACCTCAGTTCCATAGCCAGGTCTTCCCAAATGAGGTCAGGAATGCTACATCAGATGATAATCTGTACACAAAACATGCCCCAGAGACCTCAAGTACACTTCCACATGTCAAAGAACATGGATGTGGACATGTGCACAACCCAGACACTGTCCATGTTATGGAATATAGCTCACATACATGGGAAGCAGTGCACATCACTGGCCATCCACAATAGTAACCTAGATGAGTGGATGGTGAATACAATACCCACCTGTGGGGACTACTCTAGGGACCACACCCCTGAGCCACACTGGAAACCATTGTCATGTGGCCTGATGCCAAGGTATTCCCTTTGCCTAGCCTTTTACAGCCGTCAGGCCCATTCACCTACTACACACCTGCGAAGCAATGAACCTATGCATCTCAGTACTGGCAAATGTATGCGTATGTGTGTGTCTATGCATCTCAGTACTGGCAAGTGTGTGTGTGTGTGTGTGTGTGTGTGTGTGTGTGTGTGTGTGTGTGTGTGTGTGCGCGCGGAGATTAATGATTTTGAAGCCATTCACAATCACTACACCGCCCATTGACCTACTTTAGCATGCCTGCTGATGTCATTCACCTTGACATAACCCTTTGGCCATGTACCAGCCAAATATGCTCTGTGGCGCTTGTGATAACTGCATAATACTGTAGCAAAGAACAGAACCAAACCAACGATTAAAGGACAAAATGTAACAAAAAATATTGCAAATCCAAAAGAACTCAGTATGTCAACCAAGACTCTGGGCATAAAAATCACAAATTCGTAGTAAAAAACATCTCTGATTTATTGCACCACAGGTTATGCACTTTCACAAATGCGCTTCTTCAGATCCTAAGTTCAAATACAAACAGCATCCTTAGTATTTAAAAAGTCAAAAAAACAATCAAAAACACTTCTATCAGTGATGTAATGGCCTCAACTTCAGTGCAGGTTTTAAAGGTATGGTGTGATTTAAACCTGGCACCCTATATGCCTGTAATATAGCTATCCAGCTCATTTCTCTATATTAACTCTTATTAAACAGGTCCCCTCTTCTAATATTATTCTTAACTATTTCCACCACTGTAAACCTGAAAGTATGCCCATTGTTATCACTGACATGTTTATACAAGGCATTTGTATTATTTTTATTCCTAATATCTCCTAAATGTTGGGAGAACCCTCTCCTTAAGTCTCTGATTGGTTTTGCCTATGTAGAACGATGAACAGTCCAAAGAGGTAGCCAAATAGACCAAATTTTCTGTTCTACAATTGGCATTAAGATGAAACTCATACATTTTACCAGTGGTCGGATATATAAAAGAATTAGAGCATGACATACAATTACATGCTCTGCAATTTCTACAAGGGAAAGTGCCTTCCCTCAACTCTAACTTAACCTGCTTCTTAAACGGTCTATAGCAAAGTTCTCTTTTAAGGGTTGTGTTGTTCCTAAAAATTAACGTAGGCTCATTCCCCACAACTTCCTTAACCTTATCATCAGACCTTAAAATAGGCCAATTTCGTCTAACATCACAAGTAGATTGTACATTACTACTGTACTTAAGTGAAAAGCCACATCTGGGTCTATTAAGATGCACCTTAGCCTTCTGTCATATCTGCCTAATGAAAAAAGGTGCCCCATCTGTACGTCTCAAATCATGTACTTACTGTAGCCTATTTTCCACTTCCCTTATACTATATCCCCTTTCCTTAAAATCTTCCCTCAAAAGTTCACTTTCTACTACATATTCTTCATCATTAGTATGAAGCCTAGACATTCTTAAAAAATTGGCTTTTTAAGATATTACCAAAAATTCTAATAGGATGCATACTATGCCTAACTAATAAGTTGTTCTTCCTACAATCCTTAAGAAACAACAGAGTCAAGACTTCCATTCCCTTTCAGCTTAATAGTTGTATCCAAAACATCAATATGTTCATCATGAACTACTAGTTTCCATATATTGAACAAATGTATGTAGTAAGTCTTTCGTACCCTCCTACAAAATAAAAATATTGTCTAATAAGTGCTTATAATACAGCAAATTAGTCTTAAAAGAATGATCAGTAAACACAACCCTGTCCTCCCACTCCGCAAGCACCAAATTGGCATAACTGTTAGCACTGGGTGTGCCCATAGCCACACCCAGTTGCTGCCAGTATATGCCTTCATCAACCTGCTTAAGACTGAAAATACAGAGATGAGCTGGATAGCTATATTACAGGCACATAGGGTGCCAGGTTTAAATCACACCATACCTTTAAAACCTGCACTGAAGGTGAGGCCATTACATCACTGATAGAAGTGTTTTTGATTGTTTTTTTTTTTACTTTTTAAATAGTAAAGATGCTGTTTGTATTTTAACTTAGGATCTGAAGAAGCACATTTGTGAAAGTGTGTATCCTGTGTTACAATAAATCAGAGTTGTTTTTTTACTACGAATTTGAGATTTTTATGCCCAGAGTCTTGGTGGACATACTGAGTTCTTTTGGAAATGCACAATACTGTAGTGTAGCAAACTAGTTAAGTAGGGGTTCTAATCTTGATCCTGCCAACTGTGATGATGTGCGTGTTTCCCTGACAGTGTGTGTTTTGTGTGTGTGTGTGTGTGTGTGTGTGTGTGTGTGTGTGTCTCGACTGACTCCTGCTTTTGTGGACATTCACATGCACTACAATTCCCTTAACCTTTCTCTAGCACTGTTGCTGATGTCACTCACCTTCAAAGATACCTTTGGACACCTCTCCAACATGTAAGCTTCGTGGTGCGTGCAATAACTGCATAACACTGTAATAGCAATACATAGTCAGGTAGGGGTTTGAAACTCAGTACTGGTAAGTGTGTGTTTGTGCATGTGTCATCAGTATCCTGTGTGGGCGTTAAAGTGTGTACTGACAGCATCCATTGCAGTGTGGGTTTTATTACATCATTATACTGAGGACATATATGTCCCACTGTCCACATTACAAGGCCAACAGTTTTCAAGCACTATAGAGGTTGCTGTAGACAAACCTCAGCCATA
This sequence comes from Protopterus annectens, assembly GCF_019279795.1. Classification (NCBI taxonomy): domain Eukaryota; kingdom Metazoa; phylum Chordata; order Ceratodontiformes; family Protopteridae; genus Protopterus; species Protopterus annectens. The sequence goes on from NC_056744.1 coordinate 743,534,346, forward strand.
AATGTGTACAGCCATGTGCAATTACTATGTGAAAGTATGGATTTGTAAACAATATAGGCAACTGTTATAATATCCATGATAGAAACTACAAAAAATGCCACAATTCCTCAAAAAAACACCATAATAATTTTTTTGAGGAATTGTGGCATTTTTTTGTGGTTTCTATCATGGATATTTCTGAAGGAGGTCGAACTGGTGAGAATTTATCATTCGCTGAATTACTGAAAGAAAGGGAACGTAAATGTGCTGCTTCTGATTTGTGGTCAGTGAATGAATCACATTTAGAAGAGTTTGTTTGTTTGGAACGGTTAATGTCAAAAGAAATGACGATTTTCTATGATTCAAAATTACTGGAAAAGTATGTAGCCCTAAGCATTACCCCTAGAGGTTTGCGCATAGATAAATTACCAGCAGGTGGTTTTAATGAGGATGAAAATGAATTGTTGTTGGAATGGAGACAGGCGGCACAAGAGTGTTGCTTAAACTGGTTAAAAATCCTCATTAAAAAGAATCAAAGAACTACTGAAATTTTGCATGTAAAAATTACTTCTTTACAGCAAGAATTGACCAGCAGAACTTCATCTGCAGTTTTTCAAATGAACTTTAAGAACATTAATGAAAAGTTACAGAAGGTGGAAAAAGATGTTATGGCTAGGAAGAAATCTAAGCTTAATCGGGACATTAAGGATTATGAGAGAAACAAAGTCTATAATTGGCCATGGAGGGGGCGGCGCTTTCCTGGGAAGTATCAAAAACGTTCAACAGGAAGTGAGGATGTGTCGTCATGTTCTTCAGTTGAAATTGGCACGAGTCGCAAGAGCGTTTCTTTTGAGAACATTGTGGTGGAAGGGTTAAATGGAGTTGCAGAAAGTTGGAAAGGTGAACAAAACAATTGTAAGTTTTACCCTAATGTACAGACTAGGTCTGGTAGAAATCAGGGTAAAACGATGCATACTTCGAACGCTTTGTCAAAAAACTAAAAGTAAGTTTTTCAAGTCCACTGGAACTGAGGGTACTGCCTGATTGTAGGAGTTTGGCCGATTGTTGTGAGACTCGTTTTAAGACTTTTTTGGACAATAATAACATAATTGCATCTGAAATGTTATTGATGGTTCTGTTGATGCTATCGCTGGCACTGCTAATTTCATTGACAATAACTTGAATGTAGTAAACCTTTCTGAGTTTTGTCTGTCTGATGATGTTCTTAATGTTTTGTTAAAAGGTACCAAGTTTGTACCCACTAAATTGCCCTTGCTTGCGGACTTATTAGTGGATGTTAAATAATTTGTCCGCAAGCTTAATTTAAAAGTTTATTTTGCTGAACGTCAGAAATGTCTTCAGGATGAAAACAATGACGTACCAGATGATGAACTAATGAACGTGAGTATATATGATTATGATGATATGGTGTTAAATGAACAGGATGATAGATATGATGAGGGTGTTTCTGGGAAAGACATTAACCCTTGTGTTGTAGATAGTTTTGGGGGGGGATATGGTCACATTGATGTTCTGTGCTTTTCCAATAATAGTACTTTTATTCCACCCAAATGTTCGCTGGCTATTAATGCATTTGAACATGTTGTATGTTCTTGTATTGAGAAAGCATACAAAGAATTCTGTAGGAAAAAAAAAATTTAATTTGAAGAAATCTGAATGGATGTCTCTTAAGGAGCTAAGCACAAAATTAGATAAGATAACTATTAAACCAGTTGACAAAGGGGGTAATTGGGTGGTAATGGACACTGAGAAATATGAATCTATTGTTAATACTTTATTGGAAGAAGACACATATGTTAAGTTGAACTATAACCCCTTGAAGCAGTATTCTGATGAGCTCATTGAATTACTAGAAAAGGGAGAAAGGCTGGGCTTTTTCACTAGCAAGGACATTAAAAAGTTAATAGTTATGGACCCCCGTCACCCATACATCTATATAATTCCCAAAATTCATAAGAGTTTGACTAATCCACCAGGGAGGCCTATAATTTCTGGCATAGGCTCCTATGTTGAAAGGGTGAACACATTTTTGGACTTTCATTTCAAAATGTATTTGTCCAAAGTGTGTTCGCATGTAAGGAATACCCAGGATGGTATGTCAAGCATTATGTGGGGTTGAATGGAAATAGGACTATTACTGGGTAACAGTAGATGTCTCATCTTTATATACCAATATTAACAAGAGATGGGGTTTAGAAGCAATGCAGAAAATGATGGGTGAAGGACCTCGTACTACATTCTTGCTATGTTTATTAGAATTCAGCCTTACACATAATTATTTTATGTGGAACAAGGAATTTTTTCTACAGGTTAAAGGAACGGCTATGGGTGCAGTTTTTGCACCCACTTATGCCGTTTTATATATATATATATATATATATATATATATATATATATGGGCGAATTTGAAAAAATAATTTATGTTTCAGAGTGATTTCTTTGTGAACAATGTTGTCTTTTATAGACATTACATTGATGATCTCATTTTTATATGTAAGGGTGAAACTTCTTTGTTTGACCAATTTTTGACACACTTAAAATACACATGAGTTAAAGTTTATTGCTCAAAGTTCATTACATAGTATTTCATTCTTGGATGTGGAATTCTATGTAGGGAAGGATAATTTGATACAGCATAAACCATTTAAGAAATCTACAGCGGTGAATAATTTTTTACATGCCAGTAGCATGCATCCACCCCATTTGATTAGGGCATTACCAGAAGGGGAATTCAAAACAATCCTAAGGAATACTTCGGAGCCTGAATTATGGGAAGGAGTCTGTGATGAAATTTTCACTAGGCTCATATCAAGAGGGTATGATAGTATTGTACTCTCAGCTAATAGGAATAGGTTATGTAGAACTAAAGTTTTTGGAAGGGATAGAGATTATGGGAAGTATAAACAATTAAAACTTTGTAACTAATAAAATTACGAATGGAGAAAAAACACAGCTGAGGCCGAACTGTTGTCTAGCGCTTTCATTCCTTTATTGTTGCTAGGAACTTCATCAGAACTGAAAAAAGTACATAGCCATGCTCTATAAATATGCTGTATACAGGAATACCTAATTTGCATATCCCCAGTCGGTTGCATTAGCACAAGATAAGATATTTTTTGTTTCTAGATTTTCTAATTTTTCAATTGAGGTGGAAAAAATTCTGAAACAATTTTGGCATGTTGTTTGTGATTACCTAAATGTAGGTCATTTGTTTCCTAGACATATAACATTTTCTTACAGTAGATATCACAATTTTAAAGAATTGTTGAACAAAAAATTGGAATATTCTACTGATGTGAACGTTGGCATGTATTGTTGTAGGCGCTGTTTGGTGTGTAAGAAGGTCAAAAACATGCATGGAATGAAAATAAATGGCAAAGAATATTTGGCATTTGAGAAATTTGACTGTTTGTCATCTGGGGTGGTGTATATTCTAGGATGTGATTGTAATATGCCTTTATGGTATATCGGACAGACTACGAGGAGGGTTAACGTGTGCATAATGGAGCATTTAGAGAACATTAGGAGGGGAAACATGGAAAGTCCAGAAGCTTCTCATTTTATTTGGGAGCACTGATGGTTTTTTATTTAGTGTATTGGCTAGGCCTCATTTCTGTGCAGGGAATTTTAAGACTGCACTAAATAGGTTAGAACATAGAATGATTTTAGGATACCATACACTATATCCTAGAGGAATGAATTTAGAGAGTGGACTTGTAGTATAAAATAGAGTAATTTTGGAATAGATTATGTTATATTTATGAAATTTAAACATTTGAATGCATTTATATGTATTTAAATGCATCATGCATTCATTTGTTGTAATGTATATTTGGGAAATAATGAATTGGCTTTTTTACATAAAATGTTACATAATATAAAATGTTAAATCATTTATGAAATTAAAGTTAGATTAATTTATTAGTATTTATTAGTGTTTATTAGTATTATAGTTATTTAACCTAGCAGCACATAATAGTGGGTATGCAGTGTTTATTTAAGATTGTTAGGTAACTGTGTTTGAATGTATTTGCAATATGTTTAATGTGCATTTGAAGCATTAACTGAA